>NC_039358.1:160822467-160824323 GCF_003573695.1 Papaver somniferum | reverse complement strand
TTTTTTTTTTTGGTGTTTGGATTATTTTCTATGTTGAAATGTACAGTTTAGTTTGGGTCATTGTTTAACTAGATAACCTTTGGTTTTTTTTCCTTTTTTTGCGTTACACCTATGGTCCAGCCGTCCGGGCCACCCCAACCCACCTAGGTAATTAGTCGAAAAGTAGAAAAATTATTTGGGTATTTCCTAAGAGATCATGATTTATTTTAGTTTGTTATGTTCGGAATGTATATATTAGATTAAAAAGGAAATTAGATAAACATGAAAATATTCATTCCATATCTCATTATACTGCTACAATATCTCATTTTTTAGTAATATGGAAATTGAAATATTCGGTGTAAATACCAAAGAATCGTGATTTAAGATAATGATGGAAAACCTAAAAAGTTAGAGTTTTCAAATTACACCAAGCATAGAAAAAAACTAATATAGAGTATTAAGAGGGATTGTTGATATGAAATTGACGAGAGGATCCAAAAACGTCCTAGACTGACGCGACCATTCGCCAACAGGTATATTGGATGTCTATATATATATAAGCTTTATACTCGTATTTGCTTGTAGCATTCACAATAAGAAAATCCTAAAAGCTTGTAATTTTTGTTTTTTTTTTGATAATCTTTCATCAGTATAATAGTGATGGATATGTTGCCGGAATTAACTACCGAGATACTTCAGCGCCTCCAAAATACAGAAATCGTTTTAGCAAGCAAATGTGTATGCAAAGAATGGAATACTATCCTTGGGGACAAAAGAATTGGATTCCTTTTTGGTGTCACACCAAGAATGGGGAAAGATAAAGTTACCCAACTCTTTTATAGAGAGGAAGATTTCAGCCCGATCGTAACAGCCAACAATCATGATGCCCCGAAAGATGGAACCCATGATGATTGGACTATGTTGCACCCAATAGTTGGATCTTGCAATGGTCTAGTTTGTTTTTATGTTTCACACCACGGCATACAAGATCATGTATATATTATGAATCCAGAAACTGGCGACCACCTCCATCTGCCACAACTATGCATCCCAATTGCAACGGATCAAGTACTTTCGTGGTATCCACGATACAACGTAATTGGGGGTTTCAGATACTGTCAACGTACCAATGAGTACAAGGTAGTTCGAATTCACATGGATGGTAAAGTCCAAATACACACTTTAGGAGACAAGGGGGGATGGAGGAACATAGCATGGGAGATTCCTTATACTTTTCGTAGTTCAGGTGTGTACGCACACGGTTGTATTTTTTGGATAGATTGTTGTCAGCAAGATATTGGCATAATATCTTTCAATTTGGACACCGAGACGTTCCATCAACATTTGCCACCCCGCATCATATTCCTGGGAGTGAATTTTGGATAAATACTTACCCATCACTTGGGATGGTCATGTTCGGAGTTCGCATTTTATTTTACTACATCCATGAGGGAATTGATCGGCCCCGGATAGATTTTTGAGCTCCCATTTCCAAAGAAAATATTCATACATGGGCACCTGGCAAGGAACGGAATTGGAATTATGAGATAAGCATTTTCTTTAAAGAGGATGAATGGCCGACTCATAACCCGATAGCCTTTATAAATAACAAGGAACTCTTATTTTGGCAGAATAGGTGTTTATTGCGTTACAATACACTCACCAGAACTTGGACGGAAATTTGGGGGGCACTACCGTGGGAAACAAGGGTTGCAATTATTCCTCACATGAGGAGCGATGTCTCGTTGAAGAATTTTGGTGGACAATCGGAAACGTGTACTCATGATGTCCATTCCACTAACACATTCCTAGGCTTATCTATGTAGCATTTTTTCTTGCAGTTGTGTTTTTTTTTTTTTTTTGGTTTTTGGATT
>NC_039358.1:159363181-159372642 GCF_003573695.1 Papaver somniferum | reverse complement strand
GGGGGTAACAGTTTAGTTTTTCCTGGTATGAATAGTTAATCTATCAGAAGTTTGAGGGAATTAAAGACTAGATTTTTGGGTCATGTTTTGATGTGAATCTTGTAAATGGGTTTGATTGTAATGTAACTACTTAGGAATTAGGGTCTTTTTGTAAATATGGTGGTTTGACTAGTATTTGTAAATCTGGTTAATGAGATTGCAATTATGGTTTCCTTTTGTGTTGATTTGAA
Organism: Papaver somniferum; assembly: GCF_003573695.1. NCBI lineage: Eukaryota > Viridiplantae > Streptophyta > Magnoliopsida > Ranunculales > Papaveraceae > Papaver > Papaver somniferum. The sequence continues at coordinate 159,372,412 of NC_039358.1, read as the reverse complement.
TATAGTGGGTTACATTTGGTATGCTGGAGATGTCTTTGTGATTTCTAATGGAAGGAACAATGGTATGTTAAACTGTGGTATGTTGAAATGTATTATATGATCTATGAATTTACTAAAGCATTATCTGAATTCTATCCAGAACTAGAACCTGGTACAAGGTAAGGTACTAATCCTAATTCTAGATGCTTTTCATCTAAAGTGCAGAAACTGCTTCTCAAAACATACTACAATCTTGATTCACTAATGGTAACAATATCCTACACCCAAACACTATAACTGAGTCAAGTTTATTAATAAAAGGTATAACAAGCAGTAGATATCTGTCAAAGCTGTAATAACTTGACTCAAGATTGAGTCCGGTGAAACCTACATGATTCCACTGACCCACAAAACTACTTGGTGCTGGTGGAGGCATATACACATCTAATTCTAATCTAGAATGTATTCTGACCACTAAATTGTGTTGACTCAAACGAGTTAATTACAAATGACTGATTAACAAACAAATATCAAGCAAAGAATTTAAAGAACCAATTTTTATAAAACTAAACCAAGCAAAATAATACCAACATCCTCAATATTTAAAAAAATAATTAATCAAAATAAACAATTTCTAAAAACAAAAACCACATTATTCAAAAGTTTCTTTGATTATCTTCTCAACTAAAAATCATCGCATCTGGATGTGGTACTCGTGTTGTAGCATTAGCAGGCTGTGCTGGAACATCAAGTACCTTCTGCTCTAGAGGTGTCTCCCTGGGTATTTTTGGTGCGCCAGACACAGTTTCACCAACAGGCTCATTCGATGGAATGGGAGCATGGACACCATCCATTTCAACAGAAGCAGAAGCAGGAAGAGTAAGATTGTCAACGTGAGCTTGAATTTCAGCTAACATGGGCATGCCAGGAACCTTACACACGCCATCAATAGTTATGGTGATCCTTAGCTTTGTAGGTACAGCCATTACTATCCTTGGAGTTGTTTTAATCCTCTTATTGGAACTCATTTTCTTCCTCTAATATATCAATCTATCTTTTATGCTGGTGTGGTATATATATATTGAAAAAACCCTAATTTTTTCTAGGTTAGGAGCATTATCTCCAATTACCTAATTTAGTTGTATTCTGCATTCTCAAATAAACAAAATATAACAGTTTCCATATTGATAAATATATTCTCATATACGCGTACAACACCACATTGATTTTAGTATATAGTATGATTTATCTAAATACGTAAAAATAGCACGAAAAAATTGCGTAAACACAACCATGTTGATTGAGTAGATATATGCTTTATCTTACAGTAGATCATAATCATGTACTCTTCGCTAATGTGCATGCCTTGGCTAAAATCTTGCCAAATCTGTAGGTATCTGAAGTATCTCTCTCCATGATTCGTCATGCCTAATCTTCTCTGAACAAATTTCTATTTTTGGTGTAATTCCCTCGGTAATTCACACCTACTCAAAGTCATGCGCAACAATTCCGTCTAGCCAAGCGCTATAACCATGCCCAAATTCTCTTTTGGCTTTCGTATATTGGTCAACACCATAAATTACAGCTATAATGATTGGCAATAGCAATATATATTGGGATCATTTTTTTTCTTCAAAAGATTAATATACTATGGTCATAACCCTAATTTCTTGTCTTCAAAAGATTAATATACTATGGTCATAACCCTAATTTTTAAATTTGCAATGGACACATAAATAGAATGTTGATAAACTTGAATAAATCTCACACAAACACGTGAAAATATCCGTTTCTTGTTTGGATCATGGATTTTTAAATAAGGCATGCTGATTAAGGATGCGACCATTGGCCAAACGGTGTAACGGTTCGCACCCCTTCGTATTACGCTTCACATTAACCGAATAGATTTTGAAACACCAAAAGACGTGAAAATTCCAACAGGTGTGTTGTGTGGGGACACATATTGCATCCATTGGATGTCTATATAAGCATTCAACAAAAACGAAATCCTAAATACTTCTACATTAAAAAAAAATATTTCACCAGTAATAGTAATGGAAATGTTGTCGGATTCAACTCCCGAGATACTACACCTCCTCCCAAGTACAGAAGGTATTTTGGCAAGCAAATGTGTATGCAAAGAGTGGAATTATGTCCTTGCAGACAAAAGAATTGGACTCCTTTTCGGTTTCACTCAAAAAGTGACAGAAGAAAAAGTTACGCAACTCTTCTACAAAGAACAAATTGAGGAGGAAGATTACTACACGATGATGTGAGATTTCTATCAGATGTTATTTGGAAACAATGGTACCTGGAATATTATCCGATCCTATGATGAAAATATGTCACACCCAATCGTTGGATCTTGTAATGGTATGGTATGTTTTTATGTTTCACACCACGGCATACAAGATCCTATCTATATTATGAATCCAACAACGGGTGAGCACCTCCATATGCCACAAATATGCAATCCAACACCAACGCCACAAATTAGTTGGTATTCACGATTCGTCATAGGGGGTTCGGCTATTGTCAACATACCGGTGAATACAAAGTAGTTCGAATTCAAGTGGACGTACACACTCTAGGCGACAACAGGGGATGGAGGAACATCAGATATTTTCCTTTTACTTTTTGGGATTCAGATGTGTACGCACATGGTTGTATTTTTTGGATAAATCATTATTTTTATGACAATATTCAGATAGTATCTTTCAATTTGGACAATGATACATTCCAGTCACATTCGCTACCCCCGCATCATATTTATGAGAATGGTGGTTTCAGTACTCCAAAACTTGGAATGGTCTTGTCTGGAGTTCGCCTTTTATTTTACAACATTCACGATATTTATGATCTCCGGATTGATTTTTGGGCACCCATTTCGGATAATGATATTCATGCACGGGTAACCGGTGTAGAATGGAATTGGGAACTTAATAGGAGCATTGTCTTGGAAGAGCCTTCGAATATATGGTGGCCGCCTTATAAGCTTATAGCCTTGGGAAAGAACAACGACGTCCTATTGCAAAACAACTGTTGTTTAGCGCGTTATAATGAACTCACCAGAACTTTGACAGAAATTGCAGAGATAAGGTGGGCAAAGGTTAGAGTTATTCCTCACATGAGGAGCCCCGTCTCGTTGAGGAATTTTGGAGGACAATCGGAAACATGTACTGACGATGACCATGCCACAAACATATTCCGAGTGTAGTGTTTTTGTTTTTGTTTTTGTTTTGATTAGAGTAATGTAGTTTGGTGTTCAATATATATATACTATATAAGTATTATTTCTCATCTTTGATATTTTTTTCGTATCTTGTTTGGACTAAAAGTTATTTTTGAAATCTGAAGAATCAGAGTTGGTCTTATTTTGGGTAATAATGGTTGGTATTTTATTTAATGGAGTTAATGCTTTTAAACATATTCCCGACTAATTTAGAGAGGGATTTTCTTTTATGGTGGTCAATTTGGTATATAGGGAGAAATTCCAGTTGTATTTATGGTTATAATTTTTGAGAATCTATATGACGACTTTTATGTGTTCATTATTGTAGAAAATCTGATATCAAACACTTGAAGAAAGGAACACAAAACTAAATCTCAAACAAACTTCTCTTGATTGATGTATTTCGACTCATGGATTGATGTATTTCGACTCATGGCTCAACAACCTATTTATATGAGTAACAAACTTGACTCTCAAGAAAAATAACTTTCCAAACATAATCAAACTCTAACAAAGAAACTTCTAGACAATTCTCACGTAAATAAACTCTTAAACCCAGTAATACTTGCAACCCAATTAAACTTCTATAAACCGTACCATGTCAACAAGAGTTGTTGATCCATTCACTTCATGTCAACTGTACCAGTTGACTCAACCATATTGTTTTATTCTTCATAGTATCTTGGTTTATTCTTCAACAATTATAATAAAATCCGAGAGGGGAAAATAAAAATGTAAAAAGAAGTGAGAATTTGAGATGCAAATGGTATAAGTGATTGATAGACAAATCAATGATGATATTCTTGAAAATGCACACGAATGAAAAAGATTTTGTGACTAATCGAGATTCTTTTTGTAGACGAATTATTGATTTGAAACTGGTGTTTGACACCAAAACACAAAACCAGAACATAAATGGGCAAAAAGAGAGATACATAAATTATGGTACCATTAGCCCATATTTGTAGTGATAAATTCACGTTTTGTATTTTATGGATAGTACGCGTTTTATATTAACCAATGCCGTTGTAAATATTAAGATGTTGTCGTGACGGGTATTCTAATTCCAGGAGGTCAGCATTAGTGAATTGGTGTCTTTTCATACCTACTTCATGACGTAATGGTTATCCTTTAGATTTTGTTTCCTTTTAAATAAAAATTCAGTTATAGGTTTAAGCTATAACCGATTATAAGATAAAACATGCAAATATGCTTTACTTGCCTGCTCATTAAGGACGCGACCTTTCAAAAATAAAACATGCAAATATGCGTTACTTGTCTACTCATTAAAGACGCGACATTTCAAATAATGCTTGCTCATCAAGGACACAACCATTCGCCAACAGGTGTATTGGATGTATATATAAGCATTACTCGTATCTGCTTGTAGCATTCTACAATATTAAGAAAATCTTAAATGCTTTAAAAAAAATGATAATCTTTCATCAGTATAATCGTGATGTATATGTTGCCGGAATTAACTACCGAGATACTACAGCACCTCCAAACTGCAGAAAGCATTTTAGCAAGCAAATGTGTTTCCAAAGAGTGGAATACTATCCTCGGGACAAAAGAATTGGACTCCTTTTTGGTGTCACACCAAGAATAGGGAAAGAAGTTACTCAACTCTTTTATAGAGAGGAAGATTTCATCCCGATCGTAACAGCCAACAATCACGACACCCCGAATAATGGAACCCATGAAGATTTGACTAAGTTGCACCCGATAGTTGGATCTTGCAATGGTTTGGTCTGTTTTTATGTTTCACACCACGACATACAAGATCCTGTATATGTTATGAATCCAGAAACTGGTGAGCACCTACATCTTCCACAACTATGCATCCCAATTATTGCACGAGATCAAGTACTTTCTTGGTATCCTGTAATTGGGGGTTTCAGATATTGTCAACGTACCGATGAGTACAAGGTAGTTCGAATTCACATGGATGGTAAAGTTCAAATACACACTCTAGGAGACAAGAAAGGATGGAGGAACATAGCATGGGAGATTCCTTATATTTTTCGGAGTTCATGTGTGTACGCACATGGATGTATTTTTTGGAAGGATTGTTGTCAGTGGGATAGTGGCATAGTTTCTTTCAATTTGGACACTGAGACATTTAATCAACATTCGCGACCCCCGTATCATATTCCTAGGAGTGAATTCCCATCAGTTGGGATGGTTATGTTCGGAGTTCGCCTTTTATTTTACTACATCCATGAGGCCTGCTGTGATGAGGGGATTAATCAGCCCCGGATAGATTTCTGGGCACCCATTTCCAAAACAAATATTCATACATGGGCACCTGGCGGGGAATGGAATTGGAATCATAAGATAAGCATTTTCTTGGAAAAGGATGAGGATGAAGGGTGGCCGGCCTATTACCCGATAGCTTTTGGAAAAAACAAGGACCTCCTATTGTGGCAGAATGGGCGTTTATTGCGTTACAATGCACTCACCATAACTTGGACGGAAATTTGGAGACACAACTGTGGGAAACAAGCAAGGTTGCAATTATTCCTCATATGAGGAGCGCTGTCTCGTTGAATAATTTTGGTGGACAATCGGAAACATGTACTCATGATGTCCATGCCACTAACACATTCCTTGGGTTATCTATGTAGCTTTTTTTTTCTTGAAGTTGTGTTGTTTTTTGTTTTTTTTTGGATTTGTATTTGGATTTTTTTCCTATGTACAATTTATTCCTTGGGTATGTAGCTTTTTTTTTTCTCTTGTAGTTGTGTTTTTTTTTTTTTTTTTTTTTTTTTTTTTTTTTTTGGTGTTTGGATTATTTTCTGTGTTGAAATGTACAATTTAGTTTGGATCATTGTTTAACTAGACAACCTTTGATTTTTTTCCTTTTTTTGCGTTACACCTATGGTCCAGCCGTCCGGGCCACCCCAACCCACCTAGGTAATTAGTCGAAAAGTAGAAAAATTATTTGGGTATTTCCTAAGATATCATGATTTATTTTAGTTTGTTATGTTCAGAATGTATATATTAGATTAAAAAGGAAATTAGATAAACATGAAAATATTCATTCCATATCTCATTATATTGCTACAATATCTCATTTTTTAGTAATATGGAAATTGAAATATTCGGTGTAAATACCAAAGAATCGTGATTTAAGATAATGATGGAAAACCTAGAAAATTAGAGTTTTCAAATTACACCAAGCATAGAAAAAAACTAACATAGAGTATTAAGAGGGATTGTTGATATGAAATTGACGAGAGGATCCAAAAACGTCCTAGACTGACGCGACCATTCGCCAACAGGTATATTGGATGTCTATATATATATAAGCTTTATACTCGTATTTGCTTGTAGAATTCACAATAAGAAAATCCTAAAAGCTTGTAATTTTTTTTAATAATATTTCATCAGTATAATAGTGATGGATATGTTGCCGGAATTAACTACCGAGATACTTCAGCGCCTCCAAACTACAGAAATCGTTTTAGCAAGCAAATGTGTATGCAAAGAATGGAATACTATCCTTGGGACAAGAGAATTGTATTCCTTTTTGGTGTCACACCAAGAATGGGAAAAGATAAAATTACCCAACTTTTTTTTATAGAGAGGAAGATTTCAGCCCGATCGTAACATCCAACAATCATGATGCCCTGAATGATGGAACCCATGATGATTGGACTATGTTGCACCCAATAGTTGGATCTTGCAATGGTCTGGTTTATTTTTATGTTTCACACCATGGCATACATCTTGTATATATTATGAATCCGGAAACTGGTGACCACCTCCATCTTCCACAACTATGCATCCCAATTGCAACGGATCAAGTACTTTCATGGTATCCACGATATAACGTAATTAGGGGTTTCGGATACTGTCAATGTACCAATGAGTACAAGGTAGTTCTAATTACCAATGTACCAATGAGTACATGGATGGTAAAGTCCAAATACACACTTTAGGAGACAAGAGGGGATGGAGGAACATAGCATGGGATATTCCTTATACTTTTCGGAGTTCATGTGTGTATGCACACGGTTGTATTTTTTGGATAGATTGTTGTCAGCAAGATATTGGAATAATATCTTTCAATTTGGACACCGAGACGTTCCATCAACATTTTCCACCCCCGCATCATATTCATGGGAGTGATTTTTGGATAAATACTTACCCATCACTTCAGATGGTCATGTTCGGAGTTCGCATTTTATTTTACTACATCCATGAGGGAATTGATCGGTCCTGGAGGGCTCCCATTTCCAAAGAAAATATTCATACATGGGCACCTGGCGGGGAATGGAATTGGAATTATGAGATAAGCATTTTCTTTAAAGAGGATGAATGGCCGACTCATAGCCCGATAGCCTTTATAAATAACAAGGAACTCTTATTTTGGCAGAATAGGTGTTTATTGCGTTACAATACACTCACCAGAACTTGGAAGGAAATTTGGGGGGCACTACCGTGGGAAACAAGGGTTGCAATTATTCCTCACATGATGAGCGCTGTCTCGTTGAAGAATTTTGGTGGACAATCGGAAACGTGTACTCATGATGTCCATGCCACTAACACATTCCTAGTCTTATCTATATAGATTTTTTTCTTGCAGTTGTTTTTTTTTTTTTTTTTTGGTATTTGGATTTTTTTCTATGCTGAAATGTACAATTTATTCCTTGGATTATTTATGTTGCTTTTTTTTTCCCTTGTATTTTTTTGTTTTTGTTTTGGTGTTTGGATTTTTTTCTATGTTGAAATGTTCAATTTCGTGCATCAACATGAAAGTGTTGCCGCTAAATGTTGGGTCATTGTTTAACTAGCCAACATTTGGTTTTTTCCTTTTTTTTCGTTACACCTATGGTCCAGCCGTCCAGGCCACCCCAACCGACCTAGGTAATTAAATTAAAAAGGAAATAGATAAATATGAAAATATTCATTCCATATATCTCATGAGATCATAATTTATTTTAGTTTGTTATGTTCGTTATGTATATTAGATTAAAAAATAAATTAGATAAACATGAAAATATTCATTCCATATCTCCTTATATTGATAGAATATTCGATGTAAATACCAAAGAATAGGTGATTTAAGATAATGATGGAAAACCTAAGAAATTAGGGTTTTTATTAGAAATATATATAAATTACACCAAGCATAGAAAAAATTAACATATAGTATTAAGAGGAAAAAATGAGTTTTGCTAAGAGGGACTGTAGAGATGAAACTGAAGAGAGGATCCAAAAATGTCCTCGACTGATGGCTGGTCCTCGTAAATTGAGGATTATCATTACTGTGGACGGAATAACTACTGTTCCTGGTGTTCCTATCGACGCTGTAATTAGTTCTGTTGTCAGTAGTGTTGACAATGATGATGTTCCTATTTATGCTGATGTTATTCCTGGTGTTCCTCTGGACGCTGTAATCAGTAGCGTTGAGGATGCTGATGTTCCTGCTTATGCTGATGTTCCTACTGTAAATGATGATGCTCCTGCTTCTATTATTAAAATTATTGATGAAAACCGTCCCGATGTTCCGGATATGGCAGATAATTCAAAAGTTAACAAGCATGATCTTAACAAGCATGTGGAGCCTGATGAAGCAGAAAATGACAAATCTGAGGATGACAAGGCGCCCAAGCCTGCTGGTTGGAGTGATCAGGTTCACCTCAGCATTGCAAGAAGAATTGTTTGAAGATGGGGGATGGTTCATTTGATATGTTTTTTTGTTTTGATGATATGGTTTGATTTATCGATTTCATTTTGTGGACGCTTTGAAAGTTGTTTTCGTTTCTTGTTTCTTTTGCTAATTTTGTCATTTAGAAGAAGGTGATGTTTATGAATTCTTTTATTATTTAGGTATGCAATATACTCTTGCAAATTTATTTAGGAATCATGAAATAAATCAGATAATTATTTACAAGTTCATAGAGTTTACAGAATGCAATATACTCTTCCAAATTTATTTATTTATGAGGTATGCATTCTTTTGGAAAAATAAACATAATTAGCTGAAAGAACGGAGGGAATGTAGAAAAATA
>NC_039358.1:157070788-157226370 GCF_003573695.1 Papaver somniferum | reverse complement strand
AGTATATTAAGAAACTGTAAAATTTACTAGTTCAATTTATGTGAATATACTATTTGATAGCGTACATACATGCTCATAGTTCCAATTATAATACACAAGTACATGTATGTATCTATGGATTTGTAAGGTTATAAGAATTTTTTGGATGTTTTTATACAACTGTATGAATAGTAGTTATGTATTTGAAGATATATAATTCATTAATTTAGATATATTATTTTTTCCTTCTCAATCAAATCAAAGTACCATCCAATGTTAGGAAAATAACTCATATGAATGATAAAATTCGTGTAACAAGATCTATATCTCTCCAATACATTGTTGATTATTACTATATGGAGGTAAATTTCTTAAGGTGGGACTTACAAAACAATTAATATTAAAATGCGGAGTTTATTACTATATATAATTGGCCCAAATTGGGACTCTGATTTTTTTTATCAATATATAGAAGTTATTAATATATATATATATATATATATATATATATATATATGAATATTAATAATAAAGTTTTTACTGTAGTTATATAACATGACAGATTTGACGAACGATCTGGATTTAGGTAATTCATAATGTAATATATGAATCCATGACCAACTGCTCTGAAAGGAAGCATGTATATAATAATTCAAAATATTACTATATATGTGCATGTATAAGTTATCATACTTCATTACTGCAGTGATGTTTTACCATGAAACCGTTTCTTGACAATCGTTAATGTAGTCTCTAGTTGACAGTGTCATGTTATTTTTATTTTTATTTTATGGAAAATGAATATTTTGTAATCCATTGACATGAAATCATTCTTACATTATAATCAACTATATTAACATACTGAAAAATACAAATAATACCAAATTTACATTATACTAACTTAATCTGGCGAATAAATTCATATCGTTATAATAGTTTCTAAACATTTATTTCTTAATCATCATATAAAAACATTAGATAAAAAAGATAAATCATACCGAATTTTTGGTTGGTAACCTAGCAACAAGCTGGGCTCCAACTCCCCTTTGAATAGCAATGCCTAATCTATAAAAAATAAAACTCCCCAAACCGCTACTAAAATAAGGCTGGGCTCCAACTCCCCTTTAAATAGCAATGCCTAATCATATAAATAATATTAATATTAATCTAATGTAGAGATAAAATAATATGCTCAAATGGATATCATTAAGATCAATACCGATTTTCTTTGCCGAAATTAATTGTCTTCTTAAAAAATGAATGATGCAGCACAACCAAAAGAGGCCATTCAAGCTATTATATGGCATATAAGACGTATGGTAATGGTAAGAATAACAGAATTGGTAAACAACAATCAATTTTATTTATTATATATAAATACTATCCTACCCGGATCTTAATGTATAATCAAGATGCGGACGAAAAACAAAACAAAATGGAGTGAGATGCTTATTAAATTGGGTTAAAAAAGACTGAAGACGAAGAAAAGAAACAATTGATAAATATAACTTCCTAGTTTCTGAGAGAGATGGATATCGTGTTACAGTATATTAAAATTTTATATTTAATTTGCAAGGGTTGTTTGGTAGATGGAAACTATTACTTTTTTTTTGATAGTCAAACCACAAGTATTTCATTCTGTTAGAGCATTGCTCGGTCGAACTCGCATGCGTTGCTATCTCAAGCATGTTTGTCAATATTAGTGATCAAAACTATAAGTCTTGATTACTAGCCTATTAGAGCTAAGGTCTTGGATTAGGATAGAAAGTTTAGTTGAGCTCAAGACTCCATGGAAATCATCATATAAGACGAAGGACTACTCAAGGAACTGGTGGATCTTCATCGACTAAAAGGTATGTGGAGACTTGAACTTATCTGTCACTCAAAAGTCTATTTACTCTATCTCCTACTCTTGAGACAAAATTCGTTTTGATATATAGACTTTCATTATACACATTTGATATTTCGAGCCGAGTTTATCCCGCCTATCTATTTCTCGAAATGTGTGTTGGTAAGCTTTCGCTTTAGCCGAATTCATCTTTACCAAGTGACGAAAGTCATGTTATGTTTCAATCACTTTGAAAATTGCTATGACGAAAAATGGTCTGTGAATAACGGTTATATAACGTTCTCTGAGAATGTTTCAATGATTGAAATGAGAGTTTAGATTACATAACCATTGGTGGATATAAGCATTGTTGTGGAAACACATATATGCATAAGTCCTATTCCTTGAACCAAAGTTTGCTAAACTTTGTTGATCAAGAGAAGTTGGAAGTGGCGTGACCCAAGTCCGCGAACTAAGTCCGCGAACTTGCGGAACTTCTCGGCCCGAGATTTTTTGCTGGAGCTCGTGTACTCCTTCCATGATCTTAAGTCCGCGAACCCAGTCCGCGAACTTGAGCAGGTTATATATAAAGTCGGTTGTTCTTGAACTGATGTTTAAATAAACTAAGAAATGCTTTTGCAAACCGTGGCTATAAAGTTCATGAACCGATTCGAGTGAATCAAACCGATTTTACTTCAATTGTGTCTTGTGTAGTTACATAAGATTTCGTTGCAATTGAACAACTCTCTAACTAGTTCATTTGAGTCATTTGAACTAGTTATGGTGAAGAAGAATAAGGTTGATATGAGGGTAATCATATGGCTAACCATTTGGTTGACTTGTTGAACCAACAAATGTTAATGTTTCGGTACAGTTCATAAACCCAAAATTGGACATTTCATTTGTGTGTGACAAGCTAAGTTTTCGATCTAACGGTTGAGAAATATTAGCTTGAATCTAATCAGGTTTTCATTTAATGGTGAATATTGAATGCTTTGTTACTAAGCTAAAATTTATTGCAAACCCTGATTTGAAAGTGTATACAAGGGAGAACTCTAGCAACTGGGAAACCTAATCCCCACACATTCTGTGTGATACAAGTTGTGATAAGCTAGAGTTGATTCTCCTTTAACCTTTGGTTTCTTCTTCTAAACCAGGTTAACGACTTAAAGACTTCATCGGGATTGTGAAGCCAGACCGATACTACTTTTCTTGTAGTTATGTGATCTGATCTTGCATCTTCTATGGTACGAGTACAATTGAAATAGTTGGCTTGAGATTTTACATCTCCGATAGGCAAGATAGAAAAGTAATCACAAACAAACTTCGGCTCATCGTTTGTGATTCCGCAATATCTTTTTTCGCTGCGTCGATTAAGATTATTGTGAGGTGATTGATAATACTAAGATGTTCTTCGGGAATATAAGTCTAGTATTATTGATTGGTTCCTGTTCACCTTGATTTATCAAAAGACGGAACAAAACTCGTAGGTATATTCGTGGGAGACGGGTATATCTATTATCGTAGACTTTTCTGTGTGATACAGATTTGTTTATTAAAGTCTTCGACTTTGGGTTGTAGCAACTCTTAGTTGTGGGTAAGATCAGCTAAGGGAATCAAGTGCGCAGTATCATGTTGGGATCAGAGGCGTAGGAGCATAACTGTACCTTGGATCAGTGTGAGATTGATTGGGGTTCAACTACAGTCCAGGCCGAAGTTAATTTGGAGTATGCTAGTGTCTATAGCGGCTTAATACAGTGTGTGTTCAATCTGGACTAGGTCCCGGGGTTTTTCTGCATTTGCGGTTTCCTCGTTAACAAAATTCTGGTGTCTGTGTTATTTCTATTCTGCATTATATTTGTGTATAAAATTGAAATATCACAGGTTGTGCATTGTTCAATCAATTAGAATATCCGACTTTTTTGGTTGTTGATTTAAATTGATTGACACTTGGATATTGGTCTTTGGTACCATCCAAGTTATCTCTCTTTGATAAAGACTCGCAGATTTCTATTTGCTTGAGTAAAGATCAAATCGAGAGATTGAGATATAAACTCTTTGATACACTTTTAATCTAGATTGAGTATGACTATCTAGTTGATTCTCTAGAAAGTATATTGGAGTTTGTCCATACAGATTGCTAAGAGAAATATTGGGTGTGGTTGTTAGACCCCCGCTTTTTCAATTAGTATCAGAGCAGGCAAACACGTTCAAGACCTTACAAGTCTTTGTTTGTAGCGATCTGACTCTATGGACAGAGGTGTTATATCAATTAACGTACCACCAGTCTTCGATGGCTCAAATTACTTATGATAGAAAATTGATATGCGAGCTTTTCTTCAAGCGCGTGATTTTCAATCATGGGTATATGTTGTTAATGGCTATGATCCTCCCGTTGTGGCAGTTGGAGATGTAAACGTTCCCAAACCTATTGGTGAATACAGTCCTGCTGAGATACTTGCTGCAAAGAAAAACTCCGACGGTTTAAATGCGATCATACATGCCATTACCCCAAATCTTCAGCATTATGTGACTAATTGTACTAAGTCGCAAGAAGCTTGGGATATCTTGGAAACCGTATTTGAAGGTAACTCTAGTGAAAAGGAATCTAGGCTTCAAAACCTTAATTCCGATTGGGAAAACCTTCGTATGGCAGATGAAGAAACATTTGATGAGTTTAATCATAAAGTGTCTGAAATTGTTAATGCATCTTGAAAAAGCGGGGGTCTAACAACACCACCCAATATTTCGCTTAACAATCTGTATGGACTAACTCCGAAATACTTTGCTAGAGAATCAACTAGACAGTCAGACTCAATCTAGATAAATGTATCTCAAGGAGTTAATATCTCTCTCTTGATTTGATTTTTACTCAAGCTAAAAACAATAGCGAGTCTTTATCAAAAATACAAGGAATACTTGTACGGTACCAAAGACCAATGTCCAAGGATCAATCAATATCAATCAACAACCAAAGATTGGATTTCCAATTGATGATCACGAACGCACAACCTGTATTATTTTAATTATATAAAATATAATGCGGAAAATAAATAACACAGACACCAGAAATTTTGTTAACGAGGAAACCGCAAATGCAAAAAAACCCCGGGACTTAGTCCAGATTGAACACACATTGTATTAAGCCGCTACAGACACTAGCCTACTGCAAACTAAGTTCGGACTGGACTATAGTCGAACCCCAATCAGTCTCCCACCGATCCAAGGTACAGTTGTACTCCTACACCTCTGATCCCAGCAGGATACTGCGCACTTGATTCCCTTAGATGATCTCACCCACAACCAAGAGTTGCTGCAACCCAAAATCACAGACTTGATAATAAACAGATTCGTCTCATACAGAAAAGTCTATCAAAGGATAAATCTGTCTCCCACAGATAAACCCTAGGTTTTGTTCCGTCTTTTGATATAAAATCAATGTAACATGAACCAATTGATAATCCGGTCTTATATTCCCGAAGAACAACCTAGATTAATCAATCACCTCTCTACAATCCTTCCTGACTACATTAGCAGATTGTCGAGGAATTACAAACAGTGAGACGAAGATGCTTGTGACTTCTTTATCTTGCCTATCGGAGAACTCTCACGATCTCAAGTCAATCAATCGATTGTACTCGTACGATAGAAGATGCAAGATCAGATCACCCAACTATGATAAAGTAGTATCGGTCTGGCTTCACAATCCCAATGAAGTCTTTAAGTCGTTAACCTGATTTTAGAGAAGAAAATCAAAGGTTAATGGAGATCGACTCTAGCGGGCGCACTAGTAGCACACAGACGCGTGGGGATTAGTTTTGCACAATGCTAGATGTCTCCTTTATATAGCCTTCAAATCAGGGTTTTGCCTTAGTTACAAAGCAATCCTTATTCACCGATAGATGAAAACATTATTCAGATTCAAGCTAATATTTCTCAATCGTTAGATCGAAAACTTAGCTTGTCACACACACTTGGGTAGACGTTTATTGGGTTCATAAAAACCATGCCCAAACATGTACGTGTATGTTGGTTCAACATAGTAACCCAAAAGGTTAACCATATGAGCATTTCATATTAACCTTATTCTTCTTCACCATAACTAGTTCAATTGACTCAAATGAACTAGTTAAAGAGTTGTTCAATTGCTATCAGATCTTATGTAACTACACAAGACACAATTGAAACAAAGATGATTCTATTCGATTGAAATAGCTCATGAAAATTATAGCCACGGTTTGCATAAAGCATTCCTTAGTAATTTAATGTTTCATGTTCAGAGCACATCTTTAGATCATAACCTCTTAAGTTCACAAACAAGTTCGCGGACTTAAGTTAATCGGTTGAGTTTTCCAAACTCAGCAGAAATTATCGGAAACAGAACTTCCTCCAGTTCGCGGAATGGGGACTGAGTTCGCGGACTTAGCACGCAAACGAGTTTTGGAAAATCCAGCAGAAATTCTCGGTCGAGAACTTCCGACAGTTCGCGGACTTGGCAAGCCAATTCCACAATCCTCCCGATTTCTTTTGATCAACAAAGTTCGAAAACTTCGGTTCAAGGAATACATGGTTATGTAATCTAAACTCTCATTTCAATCATTGAGACATTCTCAGAGGACGCTATGTAGCCGTTATTCACAGACCGATTCACGTCAGAGCAATTCTCAAAGTGATTGAAACTTTTCATGACTTTCGTCACTAGGTGAATATAAACTTGATCAAAGCGAAACGCTTTACCAACACACTATTTCGAGATAAAAGATAAGCAATGAATGCTCAGCTAGAAATGTCAAATGTGTATGATCTAGTCTATATAGCATACGATTTTTGTCTCATAAGAAGTAGGAGATAGAAGAGATAGACTTTTGAGTGATAGATAAGTTCAAGTCTCCACATACCTTTTTTTGATGAAATTCCACGGTTCCTTGTATAGATATTCGTCGTTGTATGATGAATCGCCATGAAGTCCTTGAGCTCAACTACACTTTTCTATCCTAGTCCGAGACTTAGCTATGTAGGCTAGAAATCAAGACTTATAGTTTTGATCACTAACATTGACAAACATGCTTGAGATAGAAACGCATGCGAGGTTGACCGAGCTATGCTCTAACAATCTCCCCCTTTGTCAATTTTAGTGACAAAGCTATTAATACATATGGAATACAAAAAAGATAAACTTTAGTGGATCCTATTCCATAGTCTAATCTTCAACGTTCCTTGAAATCTTCGTTTTTCCAAGTACTCCAATGATCCCAAAAATTGTAAGTTTAGCACCATCGTTGTTGAAGATCCGTAGCTATAAAAATGAGAGAAATCGAGATTCTCGATCATTATTATATAGTGTCATAGTATTATTATATAACATCAAAATCCAATTGTATCACGACTTTAACAATAATTCTACGGTGATATGTATCACTCCCCCTTAGTCAATACTCCATCTCGATCATGGAAACCACTCCCCCTTACACAATGATCCGAAAACCATATGTATTTGTAGTGTGAACTACAATATTTCTCCCCTTTTTTGTCAATAAAATTGGCAAAGGTACAAGAATGGGATCATAATGAAATTTCCACAAGAGACATTGCTTGACCAAAAGAAAAATACATACCAACTTAATTTAGATGCAATCTAATAGCCGAAGCTAACAACATTCATCAAGGAGTTTTAAGATACAAGATAACCCCTATCAAATTCCACAGCCGCACTCCCCGCAAGATATTACCATTAAGCACAAGTTCAAAAGAACTCTCCCCCATTTGATGTCATTCCCGAGAGAACAACAAGAGCGACCTTAATTTCGAAAGAAAAGAAGGATTTTTTATTGGACACCAAAAAACCATAGGAATGATTTTCTATATCCAAAGGTCAACGAAATTAACCACAAGTAAACCCATGATTAATTCAATTGGA
Source organism: Papaver somniferum (assembly GCF_003573695.1). Classification (NCBI taxonomy): domain Eukaryota; kingdom Viridiplantae; phylum Streptophyta; class Magnoliopsida; order Ranunculales; family Papaveraceae; genus Papaver; species Papaver somniferum. The sequence continues at coordinate 157,218,646 of NC_039358.1, read as the reverse complement.
ATACACAACTAAATCAAACCACAAAAGTGATCAATATAATTGAAAGTGCTCAACATAAGTAAACTCACGGAGCTACGACTAAGTCAATCATATGGAGATGACTAACTTAACCGCTCAAATACTCAACATAAGGAAAACCTTACGGAATATATGACTACATTAACCAAATAACATGATAGTGTAGCCTTTCATATACGCAACACAAGAACTTGTGGAATATATGAAAACTCAACTAGATTAATTACAAGAGAACCTATAATTAATCTAATTTGAATACAAACAACCAAACTAATCACCGAAGTAATCAATTTAATTATTTTGGGATCAACATAAGAGAACTTATGGAACCCCGACTAAGCTCATCATAGAATATGACAACCTTAAACGTACATGTACTCAACATAAGAAAGAAGACTTATGGAGTAATAACTAAATAACCAAACTAGTTGATTAATTTAGTTCCTAATACTCGACATATAGCATCTTATGGAACAACCAACAAAGACAAGGTAAATCGACTTAGTTGTAAGGTGCTCAACATAAGACACAGAATGGAGCCTTCACAGTATAATAAAATGGATCAATGAAGATCAATACCGTGGATAACATACAAGGATCTATTCTATTTTACATCATAACGATATAATACAATTTATCCTTGTCAAACAAAAGATTTTATCCTATTTTCTATCAAATACATGATTGCATAGGCATAAATTTTGTATATGTCAAAAGTCCATTCGTCCTTTCATCAATACGAATACCGATTCATGAACGACTTTACTTTTGACTGCAATATGAGACCTTCAAGTTCACGGACGTAAACAATACATATCCCATAAAAATATTGCAATATCACAAACCATTAAAATACTACAATAAACATCATCCTCCAAATATTTTTAGAATTTAATACCAATAAACCTAAAAAATAACATAAGAAGATGAAAACAAAAATAGCTATGTGTAGTCACAATCATCGCTATTCAAAGCACTAGTTATTCTTCCAACTAATCCAAAAAGAAGACATCCTACGCGACAATGCCTTTGAGAAATTCAGCATCATTCCCAAACTCCTTGTTGTCAACAGCCATTGGAACATACGATTCACGAAGATAGGAGTTTATATCAACGAACTGTCTTGGCTGATTATGTCGTACCAAGGCTCTCTGAATTTCTAAGGACTTTGACACAAAAGCCTTTATTTCATGAACCTCCTTTCTTACTTCCTTCAACTCATCAAGAACATCGGAAAACTTCTGAGAGTTAGAAGGCACAGCCCTGGGATTTCTTGTATTCCTTCTTTTTCTTTTCAGGGACTTAGAAATAGGAGATTTTTCTTCTTCCTTGATTGAAGATTTAACAATCATGTTGACATCCTTTCCATCTGACATGGTGCTTTGAGAACAGTTATAAACTACTGGATTTGTGTGATTGAATCACTTAACTCAACAAGCAATCTTATATAGGATGTCAAAAAGGGAAAAGGAATGTAGGGTTCGAAACCTATTGACAGGTTCGTATACGCCCAACTCTAAAACCCTATAAAGAGTAGAATTGTCGATAATTACCCTTTATTTTATTTGATAGACAGAAAATAACAAATATAAGAAAAGAAGGAAAAACTTTACTGAAGCCTAAAACAACACTCAATCTTGCCTATTTTCGATCAGGCACATGAGACAAGATTTTCCCAACAACACAATCAAGTTGTGTTGCGATGAACAACGATTTTTCCATCTTTTTCCTCAAGGGAGGAATCTTCAGACTTCTGTCTATCAAAACGATTCGACCATACTTTCTTTTCAAATGGTTTTACTCTATCCCTGGAAACCAACTTCTTAGACGAAGATAAGATCTTACATACCTCGGCGGTTTTCTGAGCAAGTTTCAGCTTCCTTGCTAATCGATCTGCTCTTCGTTGAAGTTTGCTGTCGTGCCTTATCTTGTGCTTGTACTTGTAACACCTTGATAGTTCGTGTCCCTTCATCGAACAAAACGAGCACGTCAAACTTGGATAGTATTCAGGCATCTGAGATGTGCAAGCAGCTAGACATACAGTAGATCCTGAAACATTACTAACAGGGTTTCCAGTTAGAGAATCTTCCATCTTGATTGGGTTTCCTTTTTCTTCGAACCCATTGAGGTTGATATATGTATTGCTACAAATATCAAAATCGATGTTTTTACCAAGGAGCCCTACACTTGATTTCCTATCTTCATCGGAATTATAGGTTTCAGACATTTCATCAAGTGTTACAGCTAGACCTATGTTTCAAGTGTATTTTCTAGGATTTGGGCATTCGTTAGAAAAATGGCCAAAACCCTTACACTTAAAGCACTGAGGCATGTCCTCGTCATCAGCCTCGTCAGCATCCATGTTTTTAGGAGGTACGCGACCGTGAGGTTTGTCTGATGACCTAGGTTTGTCTCTTGAAAACCGTTTACTTCTCTTCAACAGAAGATCCATAAGTTTTCTTGTGATCAAGGACACCGACTTGTCAAGGTCTTCATCTGAAAAATCATTCTCAGATTGATCATCCTCAGAGACATGAACACTTTTACCTTTGGCAAGTAATTTAGTGCTCTTCTGTGCTTTAAAGGCAACATCCTTACCGACTTTTGATGTATGCTCATGGTAAAAGATCTTTAGCTTCCCAACCAAGGTGTTTCTGGAAAGATTATTGAGGTTATTCCCCTCAACGATGGCATGCTTCTTATACTCGTATCTAGATGGCAGGGATCTGACAATTTTCATCACAATGTCCTTTTCAGAAGTAGTCTTACCCAATGCAAAAGATGCATTAATAATTTCAGACACTTCGTGATTAAACTCATCAAATGTTTCTTCATCTGCCATACGAAGGTTCTCCCAATCAGAATTAAGGTTTTGAAGCCTAGCTTCCTTTTCACTGGAGTTTCCTTTAAATACGGTTTCTAAGATATCCCAAGCATCTTCAGACCTAGTGCAATTAAACACATGGTGTTGAATACTTGGGGCAATGGCATGTATGATAGCATTTAACCCTTCAGAATTCTGCTTTGCAGCAAGAATCTCGGCAGCATTATATTCACCAATATTCTTGGGAAAAGTTCCGTCTCCAACAGCAACAACGGGCACATCATAACCATTCACCATATATACCCATGATTGAAAATCACGCCATTGAAGAAAAGCTCGCATAGCAATTTTCCACCATAAGTAATTGGAGCCATCGAAGACTGGTGGTACGTTAATAGAGATAACACCTCTGTCCATAGAGTCAGATCGCTACAAACACGGACTTGTTAGGTCTTAAACGTGTTTGCCTGCTCTGATACCAATTGAAAAAGCGGGGGTCTAACAACACCACCCAATATTTCTCTTAGCAATCTGTATGGACTAACTCCGAAATACTTTGTTAGAGAATCAACTAGATGGTCAGACTCAATCAAGATAAAAGTATCTCAAGGAGTTAATATCTCTCTCTTTATTTGATTTTTACTCAAGCTAAAAACAATATCGAGTCTTAATCAAATACAAGGAATACTTGTACGGTACCAAAGACCAATGTCCAAGGATCAATCAATATCAATCAACGACCAAAGGTTGGATTTCCAATTGATGATCACGAACGCACAACCTGTATTATTTCAATTATATAAAATATAATGCGGAAAAGAAATAACACAGACACCGGAATTTTGTTAACGAGGAAACCGCAAATGCAGAAAAACCCCGGGACCTAGTCCAGATTGAATATACAATGTATTAAGCCGCTACAGACACTAGCCTATTGCAAACTAACTTCGAACTGGACTATAGTTGAACCCCAATCAGTCTCCCACCGATCCAAGGTACAGTTGTACTCCTACGCCTCTGATCCCAGTAGGATACTGCGCACTTGATTCCCTTAGATGATCTCACCCACAACCAAGAGTTGCTGCAACCTAAAATAACAGACTTGATAATAAACAGATCTGTCTCACACAGAAAAGTATATCAAAGGATAAATATGTCTCCCACAGATAAACCCTAGGTTTTGTTCCGTCTTTTGATATAAAAGCAAGGTAACAGGAACCAATTGATAATCCGGTCTTATATTCCCGAAGAACAACCTAGATTAATCAATCACCTCTCTACAATCCTTCCTGATTACACAAGCGGATTGTCGAGGAATCACAAACAGTGAGACGAAGATGTTTGTGAATTCTTTATCTTGCCTATCGGAGAACTCTCACGATCTCAAGTCAATCAATCGATTGTACGCGTACGATAGAAGATGCAAGATCAGATCACACAACTACGATAAAGTAGTATCGGTCTGGCTTCACAATCTCAATGAAGTCTTTAAGTCGTTAACATTATTTTAGAGAAGAAAATCAAAGGTTAATGGAGATCGACTCTAGCGGGCGCACTAGTAGCACACGGACGTGTGGGGATTAGTTTTGCACAATGCTAGATGTCTCCTTTATATAGCCTTGAAATCAGGGTTTTGTCTTAGTTACAAAGCAATCCTTATTCACCGTTAGATGAAAACCTGATTTAGATTCAAGCTAATATTTCTCAACCGTTAGATCGAAAACTTAGCTTGTCACAGACACTTGGGTATAGGTTTACTGGGTTCGTGAAAACCATGCCCAAACGTGTACGTGTATGTTGGTTCAACATAGTAACCCAAAAGGTTAACCATATGAGCATTTCATATTAACCTTGTTCTTCTTCACCATAACTAGTTCAATTGACTCAAATGAACTAGTTAAAGAGTTGTTCAATTGCTATCAGATCTTATGTAACTACACAAGACACAATTGAAACAAAGATGATTCTATTCGATTGAAATAGCTCATGAAAATTATAGCCACGGTTTGCATAAAGCATTCCTTAGTAATTTAATGTTTCATGTTCAGAGCACATCTTTAGATCATAACCTCTTAAGTTCACAAACAAGTTCGCGGACTTAAGTTAATCGGTTGAGTTTTCCAAACTCAGCAGAAATTATCGGAAACAGAACTTCCTCCAGTTCGCGGAATGGGGACTGAGTTCGCGGACTTAGCACGCAAACGAGTTTTGGAAAATCCAGCAGAAATTCTCGGTCGAGAACTTCCGACAGTTCGCGGACTTGGCAAGCCAATTCCACAATCCTCCCGATTTCTCTTGATTAACAAAGTTTGAAAACTTCGGTTCAAGGAATACATGGTTATGTAATCTGAACTCTCATTTCAATCATTGAGATATTCTCAGAGGACGCTATGTATCCGTTATTCACAGATCGATTCACGTCAGAGCAATTCTCAAAGTGATTGAAACTTTTCCGTCACTAGGTGAAGATAAAATTGATCAAAGCGAAACGCTTTACCAACACACGATTTCGAGATAAAAGATAAGCAATGAATGTTCAGCTCGAAATGTCAAATGTGTATGATCTAGTCTATATAGCATACGAATTTTGTCTCATAAGAAGTAGGAGATAGAAGAGATAGACTTTTCAGTGATAGATAAGTTCAAGTCTCCACATACATTTTTGTTGATGAAGTTCCACGGTTCTTTGTATAGATATTCGTCGTTGTATGATGAATCTCCATGAAGTCCTTGAGCTCAACTACACTTTTCTATCCTAGTCCGAGACTTAGCTATGTAGGCTAGAAATCAAGACTTATAGTTTTGATCACTAACATTGACAAACATGCTTGAGATAGAAACGCATGCGAGGTTGACCGAGCTATGATATAACACATCTTTTGCATTGGGTAAGACTATTCATTAAAAGGACTTTGTGACGAAAATTCTCAGATCGCTGCCATCTAGATACGATTCTAAGAAAGCATGCCATCGTTGAGAGAAATAACCTTGATAATCTTTCCAGAAATACGCTTGTTGGGAAGCTTAAGATCTTTGATCACGAACATTCCTCCAAAACTAAGGACGTTGCGTTCAAAGCACAAAAGGACACTAAATTACTTGATAAGAGTAAAAAAGTGTATATCTCTGAAGATGATCATTCTGAGACAGATTCATCAGATGAAGATCTTGACAAGTGAGTCTCGATGATCACAAGACAGTTTAGAGATCTTCTGTTGAAGAGAAGTAAACGGTTCTCCAGAGATAAACCTAAAGCATCAGTTAAACCTCATAATCGTATTCCTCCTAAAAACAGGAAAACAGATGAGACTTATGATGAGGATATGCCTCAGTGCTTTAAGTGTAAAGGATTTGGTCATTTTGCAAACGAGTGTCCAAATCGTAGAAAATACACTGGGAACAAAGGTCTTGCTGCAACTCTTGATGAAATGTCTGACAGCTATGATTATAATTAAGAAGAAAAATCAAGTGTTGCACTTCTTGGTGAAAATATTGATTTTGATAACTGTAGCAATACATACATCAATCTCAATATTCTTTCAGAAGATAATCCAACTAATCTGGAAGAAAAAATTGACCCATTTCTTGGAAACTCTGTTTGTAATGTTTCAGGTTCCACCATGTGTCTAGCTGCATGCACATCTCAGAAGCCTGATTTATATCCTAGTTTGACGTGTTCGTATTGTTCTCTAAAGGGTCATGAACTTTCAAAGTGTTACAAGTACAAACTCCAATTGAGGCACGTCAACAAACTTCAACGAAGAGCAAATCATTTAGCAAAGAAGCTTAAACTTGCTCAGAATACCGCTGAGGTATGTAGGATCTTATATTCGTATAAGAAGTTAGTTTCCAAAGATAAACCAAGACCATTAGAGAAGAAAGTATGGTCAAGTCGTTTTGATAGACATAAGTCTGAGGATTCCTCTCAAGAGGAAAATGGTGGACAAATTGTTGTTCACCGCAACGCAACTTGATTGTGTTGATTTGGAAATCTTGTGTCATGTGCCTGATCAAAAGAGACAATGATTTTGTACCTCTCAGGCTTTAGGAAAAGTTTTCTTTCTTCTTTTCTTAGCTTTTGTTCTTCATGTCTATCAAAGGAGGGTTATTATCGATAATTCCACTCTTTATAGGGTTGTGAGTTGGACGTGTGCGAACCTGTTTAAAGGTTTCGAAACCCTACATTCTTGTTTTCCTTCGTTGTGACTTCTTTTTATCTCAAGACTACTTGTTGAGTTCAATTTGTGATTTCCTCTCACAAATCCATACGTTATTGATAACCCAAGCATGATGTCTTCTGATGGAAAAGATGTTAATATGATTTTAAGCCATCAATCATGAAGGAAAAAGAAAAATCTCCGTTATCTTCTACCTTGAAAAGAAAACGAAGGAATGTGAGGAAGCCAATAGCCGTTCCTTCAAACTCTCAGAATTTTTCTGGTGTTCTTGAAGAGTTGAAGGAGATGCGAAAGGAGATTCAACAAATAAAGGCTTTTGTGTATAAGACTCATGAGATTCAGAAGGCCCTGGTTCGACAACATCATCCAAGAAGGTTTATTGATATAAACTCCTACCTTAATGAACCTTATGTTCCAATGGTTGTTGACGACAAGGAGTTCAGGGACGATAAAGAATTCTTCAAAGGTCTTAACATCTAGTAAATCTTCTATATTTCTGTTTTTATTTAGAAGAATAACTAGAGGTGGAATAGACATTATTGTGATTTCACATAGCTATGTCCAACGTTTTCATCTTCATGTTTTTAGATTTATAGATTTAATTCTAAATTGTTTGGAAGATGATTTTTGCAGTATTAATCTTTATGATTTTATATATTGCAAGTTTGTTATGGGATGTGTGTGTTTACCTCCGTGAACTTGACTATCCCATATCTTGTCAAAAGTAAAGTTTTTCGAATGTCGATATTCATGTATTAATAAAAGAATGAATAGACTTTTGACAAATACAAAAGTTAAGCCTATATTGTCAATTACTGATGGAAGATAGGTTAAAATCTTTTTTTTGCAAGGATTATGTCTATTAAATGTCGTTATGCAAATAGTGATGGAAAATAGAATGAATCCTTGTATATTCCGCAGTAATTGATCTTACCTGATCCATATTTTATGTATTACTGTGAGGCTCTTTAAAGTGTCTTATGTTGAGCATTAAACAACCAAGTTGATTATTTTTGATTAGCTATGTTGTTGTTCCGTAAGGTACTTTATGTTGAGAAAATTGAACTAAATTAATCATCTTGTTTGGTTATTTAGTTATGACTCCATAAGTCTTCTTATGTTTGAGCGTTCATGACTGGGTTGATTGTTTTCATGATTAACTTAGTCATTGCTCCATAGACTCTTTTATGTGAGTATGACCAATTAAATTGATTACTTTGTGATTAGTGTGATTGTGTATTTCGATTAGATTAATTATGGGTTTATTTGTGATTAATCTAATTGAGCGCTCTTAAGTCTCCAGAAGTTTACTTGTGTTGAGCGTTTTCGGTTAAATTAATCATGATCTTCTTGTGGTTAATTTAATATTTTGGATTCAAATTCATATTTGTATGTGATTTGTTATGTAAAAGTAAATCCTTCTTTTCTTTCGAAATTAAGGTCGCTCTTGTTGTTCCCTTGGGAATGAAATTTTATGGGGGAGAGTTCTTTTTGAACTTGCGCTTAATTGCCAAATCTTTGTGGGGAGTGCGGATGTGGAATATTATAGGGGTTATCTTGTATCTTTATAAACTCCTTGATGAATGCATTTAGCTTAGGCTTTATGATTGCATCTAAAGAACAAGTTGATATTTTTGCTTTCTTTTGGTCATGAAATGTATCTTTCGGAAATTTCATTAGGATCCCGTTCTTGTACCTTTGCCAATTTTATTGACAAAAAGGGGGAGAATTAATATGTAGTTCACACTACAAATACATATGGTTTTCGGATCATTATGTAAGGGGGAGTGGTTTCCATGTGAGATGGAGTATTGACTAAGGGGGAGTGATACATATCACCATAGTATTGTTGTTGAAGTTGTGATACAATTGAACTTTGACGCTGTATAATGATACTATGACACTGTATAACAATGATTGAGAACTATTGTTTTCTTGTTGTTATAGCTACGGATTTTCAACAACGATGATGTTAAACTTACAACCTTTGGGATCATTGGAGTACTTGGAAGTTACGAAGATTTCAAGTAATGTTGAAGATTAGGCATGTGGAATAGGAGCTACAAGAGTTAATTTATTTAATTTTTGTATTCCATATGTATTAATAGTTTTGCCACTAAAATTGACAAAGGGGGAGATTGTTAGAGCATTGCTCGGTCGAACTCGCATGCGTTGCTATCTCAAACATGTTTGTCAATATTAGTGATCAAAACTATAAGTCTTGATTACTAGCCTATTAGAGCTAAGATCTTGGATTACATAGAAAGTGTAGTTGAGCTCAAGACTCCATGGAAAACATCAAACAAGACGAAGGACTACTCAAGGAACTGGTGAATCTTCATCGACTAAAAGGTATGTGGAGACTTGAATTTATCTGTCACTCAAAAGTCTATTTACTCTACCTCCTACTCTTGAGATCGTTTTGATATATAGACTTTCATTATACATATTTTCTATTTCGAGACGAGTTTATCTCGCCTATCTATTTCTCGAAATGTGTGCTGGTAAGCTTTCGCTTTAGCCGAATTCATCTTTACCAAGTGATAGACACATTTTTGTGTTTAATTTATCTCGATCCTATATATTGATAGTGCTCATTTTTGTACTTATTATGGTGTTTTATGTGTGTGTAGGTATTTTTGGCCAATAAACATTTTTGGAAAAATCTGCTCGAAAATTTGCGCGAGGCACCCCCGGAGGACACTTGCTATTCGGACCCCTCAAATGGATAAGGGGTAACCAATTACTAAAGGGCATCCATTTCCAGGAAGCTGCTAAAGGGAGACCAGCACAGGATAGGGGGAGGTCATCCTCATCATTTGAATTCTGGTTTTGGCGGGAAACAAAACCAGCGAGCCTGCAGCTTAAGAAATCAAAATTTTGAGAAGTTTTAGGGAGATTCAACCTCGGATTTTTGTTGGGCTGGACGTGATATAACTAAACAGGCCTGGTATGGGTGATTTAATCGATCAAATTGGGCTGAATAATCTGGAAGAAAAAAACAGAGGTTGACTTGTAAAAGGAAACTGTATGGAATTATTTTAGGAATTTCAGGGAAACTAAAGGTGTGATATTGTTTCCTAAGGTGGGATTCTATCTAAGGAAGAGTTTCGGATGATTTGGAAGTCTTAGAAACGCGTAAGGAAGTTGGCAGAGAAGATTATTGTCGTGGCTTGCACGAAAAGAAAAAGAGAGAATTAATCGTTATTTTTAGGTTTCTGAGCAGTATAAAAGGTGTGTTCGAGTTCCAGGGAAGGTTACGAAGTTATTGGAGCAGTCGCAGAGGAGTTTGTAGCACTACAGAGCTGAATTGATCAAGTTGCAGGAAAACCCGTGTTTCTGCTGCTGCTGCTGAAGAACAAACGTTGCAAATAAGAACAGTGTCTCAAATTTGTAACACTGCTACAGTGACTTCTTTGTAACAGTCAGTCCTTTGTTTTGCAACGCCATTACATCGTTGCAAACAATCAGTGTTATAGTTTTTCATCTTTTAATCAACTTTTGAACCATAAACAAATATTTTGAGCAAGTGATTAATATGAGGAGCTAAACCCCATTGCTGAGGCGATAGAGGAAGCTATTTTTCCAACAAGAAGTGGTATATTCTATTTTATTTATTTATTTGCAACTATTTTATGATTATTTTCCTTGGTTGAAAATTGTTTGAATGATCCTTGTTAAGAAATTGTTATTTATTTTGATAGAGCATACTTGGACCTAGGTTTTTGATGTTCTATGCTTCGGATTTACACTTGTTATTTTGAGAATCTACTTGTTGCAATAGTTAGAATCAAATTGAACGAGAAAATTGCATAAATATAAATATTGGGATTAAATCACTTTGAACTTGGAAAATAGTGGAATCTTAGCCTCAGTGTTCTTTTAATATTGATATCATCTTTGGTTGATTTTGTGAAAATTTTTAGTTTGTTTTCTATTTTAGTTTTAGAATTTAAGTCTATATTTTATCTTTCGCAAGTCTGAGAATCGAACCACTTTTACCACTATCTACAAATCACATCAATTTTTGGCGCCGCCGACGGGGATTTGCTTTTAGGGTTTTAGACTTATTTTTCTTTTATTTTTTAGGTTTTTATTATTTTTTTTCTTTTTTACGTTTTTGGGTATTTATCTTTTGTCTACAGGTTATGTATCATAAAGAGAATTGAGCCAAGGAGTTTGGTGATTTCGTAAAGATTGGATCTTAAAGCATAAATACTTGGAGCGAAAGATTAAAGCAAAAAGAACGGAAAAGAAGACAATTTCTTTTTAGTTATTTTTCTTTATTATTAAAAAAAAAAGAAAAAAAAAAAAGAGAACTGTATTAGGGTTTGTTATTTTTGTAATTTTTTCTTTTCTTTTTGGACACTTGGACAATAAACTTTGGACATTATTATTTTTAAACCCTAACGAAGGGTTAGTTTAAATACAAACTGTGTGCAGGGAAGGACGGTGATTACGATATCACCTCGGCCCCTCGGGTTCGTACATGACATAGGAGTCGTGGCCCGAGTCGACTTCAACGGTTCTTCGCCCGTCTGGTACGGAAGGTAAGTTTTTCGAAACACCCGCGAATCCCCTGTCAGCGGGTTTACTGTATTCCTTCGTTTGCATATATGCTGAGGACTTGAAAACGACTGCTTTAATTTCCTAGTAAATGGCAAGAACTGGCCATACAAGATAAGGGTTCGGATTTCATCACCGTTCTCTTCTTGCCCGCCTTAGGAAAACGAAACCAAACGCGAACCTAAGCCTAAAATTTTGACTAGAACGAGACCTATAGGGTAACGAGCTTAATAGGAAAGTCGTTCGAAAAATATTGGTTACTCTTTTGAGCATACTTTGAAGTTATTGAAGGTTTCTGTGAGTTGAATGCGTGACTGCGCCGCCTTGTAACCGGTGAGTCCTTGGGTATCAAAGCTCCACTGAGCTTCCCTCGCCTCGATTCAACTTACTTTGACTCAGATTGATTCGAGAGGGGTTTGCTCAGATTGTAACGAGTTGCTTTCCGAAAGAATAGAAGCTGGTCTAGAAACAATCTAAGTGGAGCCGTCATGCTTTTTGGTTGTTAGAAATCAATAGGTTTGATTTGGTTGAGTCAGCCTTGTTTTGTGATTGCATAGAATTCCCCACCTTATTCTTTTGCATGCCTGAACGTAAAAGAGACGCCCTAGGTAGATTTGTTAAAGAGAAACCTAATAGTTCTAAGCGTCTCGATTACCTCAATTTAGAAAGCCCGATTCTTGAAGATTCCGTTTTTGAACGTCTGTTTGAGGAGAAAATCCCTGATATTCCAATAGTGCCAGAAATGGAAACTTTGAAAGCTTTGTTGAACCCTACTAGGACTACTCGTCCCTCATGTATCAGGTTATCTGAAACTGGAGCAAATTATGAACTTAAGCCTGAAACCTTACAGTTGCTCCCAATATTTTTAGGGAAAGAAAATGAAAACCCCTATTTCCATGTTAGGGACTTTGAGGAAATTTGTAGTACCCTAAAAATTAGAAACCTTGATGATGATGCTTTGAAACTCAGGTTATTCCCCTTTTCCTTGAAAGATAAATCCAAACCGTGGCTATATAGTTTGGCTTCCGGATCAATTGAAACGTATGAACAACTTTTATCTGCCTTTTGAACAAGTTTTTCCCTAGGCATAAAACATCGTCTATTAGGACGCAAATCTGCACATTTTATCAACAGGAGGGAGAATCCTTATATAGGTATTTGGAAAGGTTCAATGATCTATTAGCCCAATGTCCTCACCATGGTTTAGAAAGGTTAGGTTAGTTCAGATCCTTTATGAGGGTTTAGATTATCCCACTACAACCACAGTAGAATCTATGTGTACAGGTGGGTTTGAAAACCAAACAGTTGATGATGCGATGACATATTTGCATGAAATCGCGAAAAGACCCAACAATGGGAAAGTAATAGGGGACCCCAGAAAACAATTCTTCTAGGCAGAGGAAATATTAATAGGGTAGAAGGAAACTTTGAATCAGATGCCAAAATTGATGTTATAGCGAAAAGGTTAGAAGCTTTAGAAGTGGGTCACACTAGTGGTAGATTAGAGCCTTTTGGGGAAGGCCAAAATAATGAAGAGCAAGCCAATGCTCTCTATAATAACACTAGATTCGATAACCGTCAGAAGTTTGACCCATATTCAGAAACCTATAATCCTGGTTGGAGAAACCTTCCGAAACTTTCATGGTCTAAAGGCCAGAGTCAAGGTCAGTTTAGTAATTCTAATGCTCCCCTAGGTTTTGGTTCAGATAAGAACTCTTCAGGTCAGTTTCAGAACTCTTCAGAGAATAGAATAACGAGCTTAGAGGAATCTCTTAGTATATTAAGAAAGAGCCAGGATATGTTAGCACAGAGCCAGGACATGTTATTAAAGAGCCAAGTTAGTTTCCAACAAGAAACCAAGCATAACTTTCAAACTAATGCTCGGACTCTTGCTAAGTTAGAGCTTCAAGTCGGCCAAATAGCTAAGACCTTAAGTGAGAGAGATAACGGAAGATTCCCTAGTCAGACTAATCCCAATCCTAGAGGAGTTCATGAAGTAGGTGCAAAACCATCGAATCAATTGAATGTTGTTAGAACCCTTAGGAGTGGTAGAATAGTAGACAATCAGGTAACCATGCCCGATAGTGAACATATTGTAGTTCACCCCTCAGGACCAACCATAGCTGAGGAGACTGATAACGTTTTTTATGATGTCAATTCGGTTCCTGAGAGGCCCTATTTTGTGCTTAGAGCCCCATTTCCACAGCTATTAGTACCAACAAAGAGTGAATCCAACTTTAATGACATAATGGAGGTTTTTAGGAAAGTTACCATAAACCTTCTGTTACTAGAAGCAATTAGGAAACTTCCATCTTATGCCAAGTTTCTTAAGGATATGTGTACGCGAAAGCGAAAGCTTAGTGTCCCTAAAAACCCTTTTTAGCTAGTCATGTAAGTTCGATCATTCAGAACCCCACAACTCCTAAATATAAAGACCCAGGTGCGCCTACCATTGCTTGTACGATAGGAAAACACAGGGTACACAAAGCTTTACTTGACTTAGGAGCCAGTGTGAACTTACTCCCATACCATGTGTACTTAAAGCTAGGGCTCGGTGAATTGAAACCTACCAAGATAACATTGCAGTTAGCTGATAGGTCTGTCAAGATTCCTCGTGGTGTGATAGAAGATGTTCTTATTGAGGTCGACCAGTTTATTTATCCTGTGGATTTCGTGGTCTTAGATACCCAACCTGTCCCTGACCCAGAAAACCAGATACCTGTGATTTTAGGTCGCCCATTTTTAGCTACGTCTAATGCGATCGTAAACTGTCGAAATGGTATTATGAATCTATCTTTTGGTAATATGACTATTGAGTTAAATATTTTTAATTTCAATAAGCTACATTCTGAGCTAGATGACACGTGCATTGAAGAGGTGAACATGATAGGAACCTTAGTTCAGGAGTCATTACCAAATATCACATCAGAAGATCCATTAGAGAGTTGTCTAGCCCACTTTAGCATGGATTTCGACGAAGATAGCAACATTGAACAAGTGAATGCTATGTTGGATTCTATTCCTATGTTAGATACTGATAAATGGAAATCTAGGTTCGAACCATTACTAGCTTTTGAGTCTACCTTAATCCCTTGTTTAGAAGAGCCTCATAAGTTGGACCCTAAATCTGCATTCTTAGGGCCATCTAAGACTTTTCCTGTGATTATAGCATCCGATCAAGACAGCAGGCCAGAAATTGTGCTTCAAGACAATAAAGAAACTTTAGGGTTGACCATACAGGATATGAAACATATAAGTCCTACAACTAGTATACCTCAAAAGAATTTAGAGGATGAACCACCCCATTATAATTCAGAGAAAGCAATTGACCTTTTTCAGGAACCTGATGGTCTAGAAGTTAGGAATATTGTGACTTGTCTATTTAGAGACACCCAAAATTCTAAGTTTGGGGGTAGTGATCGTCAATTATCCCCAGTAGAAGTCCCTAACTTGGGACTCGAGCCTACTGCATATGAGGTATCACTTGAGTCTATTCATACTCCTCAACTCGATCCTCCTGATACTGTCCAGGAGGAAATCCAGCTATTAAAGTCCCGTTGTTCGGATGAATATGTTTTTCAAGACACTCATATGAAGCCCAAATGGGCGCCCCAAATAAATCCAGTTGTCTTGCAAGAAACTTTCAATGAGGTTGTGCTCCTTATGTTATTTTTCTGATCCTGTGCAGTTGTTTCATATTAGTGGCAGTTTTATTTGGTTTTGATGACCCACAGTTATTTCGACTACTGATATATGATTTGAAAGGTAACTAGCCATTTTATGAAACTTGATGTCTGGCTGAAGACTTTAAACTTAGCACTTCTTGGGAGGTAACCCAATCTCATGCAACACGGTAATATCTTTCCTTAACTCTTTTGCTTCAATGGTAACAGTTTCTCCTTGTTCATGCTTTTAATTTCATCTTTAGAACATTGAGGACAATGTTAGATTTAAGTTTGGGGGTATGGGAGAAAATTTTTAGTTGCATTAATAAACTCCAGAGCATAGAAATTTATGTTTATTAAGGATCGCACTAACTAATCTAAGTGGATGGAAGCATTTTGGTTCTAGGAGTTGAGAAACCAATCTGATTAGATGGCAACATCTAAAGAGTCTATTCATAAAAGCACAGAGCTCAGTTGTTAGGAATAACATGATAGTTTCACCATATCTCGTTGAGTCCTTTTCACTTCTTTTTGATGTTGTTTTGTTTTTAAACTATGTTTCTCTAAGTGATTAGGTAGGGCTCACGATTCAAGTTGTTACCAATGCTAGGGTGAATTATAGCGATTGAGATACCATGGAAAAAAAATTGAAAAAGAAAAAGGAAAATAAAAGTTGAAAAAAAAAAATTTGAGACCAGACCATTTGACCAAAAGGAATAAATTCAATAAAGTCGACCACTGGTACCCTTGTATATGCCAGCTGTGTTGACCTAGAGTTAGGATTATCAATCAATGGTTCCCTTGTATATGTCAGTTGTGTTGATATTAGTCAGACTAGTATCTCAGTCCATTAGGATAGGTTCATTTTTGGCGGAGGCCTTCAGACAGATATGGGAAACACCGTTCACTTAGTAAACATCAAAACCATCTACGTTTTTCTATATCCATCTCTTAATCTATCCATGTGATTGGTTTGACTCTGAATATTGATGTCCATAGTGCAACTATCTGAGTAGAGCTCTGTCACTTTATATGAATTTTAGTATGCTTGAGTGCAAACTCGTGTACATCAATTGGAATTTCTCATCAGGGTATTTCTTCCTGTAGTAAATAAGTATGCCAACCAAGGAGATTCTTTAGTGCTTTCCAAGGTTCTGCGTAGATATCTAGGGTCTGGAGTATAAAGGTTTTGTGGGTATACCTCTAGTAAGCCCTCCCGAGACTATAACTCGGCCACGAGGGCCACCTAGGGATTTAAAGGCTTATTGCATACGCTAAATGCAATCGACGATGCCTGCGTCAGTGAGTTAGGATTTTATTTTCTATTTTGGATTTGCTCGAGGACTAGCAAATAATAAGTTTGGGGGTATTTGATAGACACATTTTTGTGTCTAATTTATCTCGATTCTATATATTGATAGTGCTCATTTTTGTACTTATTATGGTGTTTTATGTGTGTGTAGGTATTTTTGGCCAATAAACATTTTTGGAAAAATCTGCTCGAAAAGTTGCGGGGCACCCCCGGAGGACACTTTCTATTCGGACCCCTCAAATGGATAAGGGGTAGCCAATTACAAAGGGGCATCCATTTCCAGGAAACTGCTAAAGGGAGACCAGCACAGGATAGGGGGAGGTCATCCTCATCATTTGAATTCTGGTTTTGGCGGGAAACAAAACCAGGGAGCCTGCAGTTTAAGAAATCAAAATTTTGAGAAGTTTTAGGGAGATTCAACCTCGGATTTTTGTTGGGATGGACGTGATATAACTAAACAGGCCTGGTATGGGTGATTTAATCGATCAAATTGGGCTGAATAATCCGGAAGAACAAAACAGAGGTTGACTTGTAAAAGGAAACTGTATGGAATTATTTTAGGAATTTCAGGGAGGCTAAAGGCGTGATATTGTTTCCCAAGGTGGGATTCTATCTAAGGAAGAGTTTCGGATGATTTGGAAGTCTTAGAAACGCATAAGGAAGTTGGAAGAGAATATTATTGCCGTGGCTTGCACGAAAAGAAAAAGAGAGAATTAATCGCTATTTTTAGGTTTCTGAGCAGTATAAAAGGTGTGTTCGAGTTCCAGGGAAGGTTACGAAGTTATTGGAGCAGTCGCAGAGGAGTTTGTAGCACTACAAAGCTGAATTGATCAAGTTGCAGGAAAACCCGTGTTTCTGCTGCTGCTGCTGAAGAACAAACGTTGCAAATAAGAACAGTGTCTTAAATTTGTAACGCTGCTACAGTGACTTCTTTGTAACAGTCAGTCCTTTGTTTTGCAACGCCATTACATCGTTGCAAACAATCAGTGTCATAGTTTTTCATCTTTTAATCAACTTTTGAACCATAAACAAATATTTTGAGCAAGTGATTAATATGAGGAGCTAAACCCCATTGTTGAGGCGATAGAGGAAGTTATTTTTCCAACAAGAAGGGGTATATTCTATTTTTTTTATTTATTTGCAATTATTTTATGATTATTTGCCTTGGTTGAAAATTGTTTGAATGATCCTTGTTAAGCAATTGTTATTTCTTTTGATAGAGCATACTTGGACCTAGGTTTTTGATGTTTTATGCTTCGGATTTACACTTGTTATTTTGAGAATCTACTTGTTGCAATAGTTAGAATCAAATTGAACGAGGAAATTGCATAAATATAAATATTGGGATTAAATCACTTTGAACTTGGAAAATAGTGGAATCTTAGCCTCAGTGTTCTTTTAATATTGATATCATCTTTGGTTGAGTTTGTGACAATTTTTAGTTTGTTTTCTATTTTAGTTTTAGAATTTAAGTCTATATTTTATCCTTCGCAAGTCTGAGAATCGAACCACTTTTACCACTATCTACAAATCACATCACCAAGTGACGAAAGTCATGTTATGTTTCAATCACTTTGAAAATTGCTCTGACGAAAAATGGTCTGTGAATAACGGCTATATAACGTTCTCTGAGAATGTTTCAATGATTGAAATGAGAGTTTAGATTACATAACCATTGGTGGATATAAGCATTGTTGTGGATTGTAGTGATCTACACTACAAATTAGCACAGAAAAAACTCAGAATCTCTAAGGATAGAGATTAGACTGGGGAGAACAGAAATTGGGAGAGAGAAAAGCAAATTTGATTAATTCTTTTTCATGTCTTTACACAGATACGAGTACAGACTATATCCCTTCCATCACAGGAATAACGCGCAGTGTTTGTGTGGTTGACACACTCTACTAACGGCTATCTAACACCGTCAGCACTATCTAACAGAACTACTGGGGTGCCCTTAACACACACAAGGGTTGCCCTAAACAAAAACATAAACATAAACAAAATGGAAGATTTATGACAAATCCCACTCCTTCAAATCATCCTTGTCCTCAAGGATGGAGGATATGGAAAATGAGTTGAGCTCTTGATGGAAGTCATAGCTGCGGCAGCTTCTTATCATCAATCATAAGAGTTGAGTCCTTTAAAAATTTCAGCTTCAAGGCCCACAAGAGACTGAGCTCAAACCTCAATCTTAAAATTTCAGTAAGCAAGCCAAACAGTAAGCATAACTGGTATAAGGACCATATGGTGTCTCTGTTTTTATCTAGACAGTTAGCATACCAGGTAATAAGGTGGATTGTTGCAATGAGAGTTGATGGAACCAGCGAGACCCAATGTGTGTTTCTGGTACTCCACACAACCAGGAGGAACAAAGCTAATCCCATCACCATGAATAAAACCACATCATAAGGCCAAGATTGTGCAGCCAACTAGTTGAGGAATGTAAGAGTTATTTCTACAGAGCTAAGCATGTTCTGCAAATACCTCGTTCCTTCGTACTGCTCAATATATTCCTTAATTATCACCTGACTGTATCCCCTCCTCACTTTTGAGTCGGATATGATGTTGACTCTAGATAAACCTTCAATCTTGAGCTTAATGAGAACTAATATATCCAGAATGTAATAAGTTGCAGGTCTGCTAGTTACTGTGTAAACTGAAGTTAGGTGACCATTCATTGCTGAGAGACGGTAGTTTGTATGGATCACAATTTGATCCAACAATATTACTTTTCCTCTGAAGTTGTGCATAATAACTCTGGTGATATGTCTTCTAAATGATTTAGGAGTTGAAACTGCAAAGAGTGTCGAGAATTCCTGTAAGCCACAGAATGCAACCTCCCTTAACTGACTAGTAATCCCTGGATCTGAAGAGGACAATATTACCTCTAACTGAATATCTAATGTGAATTCCTGTTCGTTCCATTCGGCTTCTCTGAACCTGTTTTGCATTCTCATTCTCCATTTGAACTCCTCGGGAAATAGCAACAAGAATGTATGGAGATGGACACATTTGAACCTGAGCTCGAAATCCAGAGAGCAATAATAACTTGTAGATATCCTCACACTCAAACAGTTCTTAAGCTGTAGACTCCTAAAACGGTCTTCATCATTAATATCTCCCAAAGCTTTAATAAGACAACATATTTGCGTTATTTTCAAAGTTACAATATCTTCCACACTCCATGAACCTGTAGACTCAACATTCTTGGCCTGCACTCCCACTCTCCTTACAAGGAACTCTGACAATCTCAAATTCTTCTCGAGTTTGTCTATGAACTCCCATCTCAACAGTATATAGTTGAGCTTAGCATAATAAATTGTTGTAACCTTCCACCTCAAGTAATCCACCAGTATTAGCACATTCAAAATTTGAATTCCCCTGAGTAAGACTTGGGTTCCCACTAACCTTGCAAGAAATCTGGTCCAGCTATAACTTTATGTTGCTTCATATACCCATCCCCACAAATAATTGTTACAAAGAAGTAAGTAGTGAGTGGAATGATAAATGGATACACCCGCCACATGGTTGAAACAAGAAATAAGATACTGGGCAAGGTCAGATGTGGCCGGACAACTCCAATTGGGATGCTTAACTGCCATTAAATCTCTATCTTCAGCATCTCTATCTACTGGGATCTTTTCGAAACATTCTGACGCACTAAGAACTCCAAGTGAATGAACATAACTAGCCAGAGAATGTGTGTAGGAAGGAAACACAACCCAAGACGCATACTGAATTGCCTGAGTACTCTTTTCTTGACTTGGAAAATTCACAAGAGAAAAAACATGGAACTCTACAGTATCGTTATCTTCATGAGTGGCAGGAAACAATAAGATGCAATACAAGTAAGATGTGAACTCAGATTCTTCATACATCCACTTTCTCTTGAACACAACACCATATACTCCATGAAAACCCCAGCTAGGGATACCAGGAATTTGATCGAAAAGTGGTGGAGCCCTTCCAAACTCCTTTTCCAATGGCACTTGAAGTGACGATACATCCCAGAGAGTAGCACGCTGCGAAGATTCATCAAACAACCTACTAGAACCACTTGTTGCACCATCTGGATTAAGCACAAGGAATGATAGCCAATAACTCGAGTGAAAGAAACTTGCACTTAAAAAAACCTCTACAAGCTGTCGATCAAAAATTTCTTGTGCCATGTCGTACTCATCCTGCCTTGGCATTTGGGGACTCAATTTAATGGTCCAGAGAAAAAAATATTGTAATGGCATTTCCTCAGGTAGCTTCTTAGCATCACTACTGCTACCATCTTCATAATAAGGAGACCTCTTTCTTGAGTCAAACAACTTCCCTCTATCAATTACTCTTCCAGCAAAAACCAGGACATCATAGGAACAGTTTTCATAACTTTCACACATAAGAACTGATCTGAATTCCATTATTCCAGTGTACTTAGGGAGAATATGAATTAAGACCAAAAATGAAGCATCAAATCCTTTCGATTGAGAACTCCACATTATGGTTTCACTCATACTTCCTCTATCAAGCAACACCATACCTACTGATACTATCACTTTGTGACACTTTCAAAAACAATTTCCAAGCAACACAACTGTCACAATTTTTAACAACTACAAACACAATTGAATTCATAAACCTTGAAACCAATGTGTACCCCTGTCGAAGAACAAGCTCATAATTGATTGCAGAATTACCCACAACACAACAAAGATACCTTCTAATAACTTCAAACTCTCTTCCCCGATCAAATATGACTCGAACAAAATCAAAATTAAGTAATACAATACATTCAGACTTAAATAGTAATATATGTAAGTTGGAAAGCACCTTGAATGACTTGAATAGGTAAGAATCAAATTGATTAAAGTTGTCAACAGTTACAAACTTCCAATCTTCACATTGTTGAAGCTCATCATTAAAGTTCAGATTTAACGCACTGAAATCATTTACCTCAGGGGTTCCATCTCTTTTACTTCGAAAATCCACCACCAAATTAGTATCAGGACTGAAAGTTTTACCTTCTTGATAGTCCAGAAATGTTGAATTCCCATTGCGTTTTTGAAATTCAGCTTCAGAACTAGCTTCATCACGGTTCGAGAATTGTGTTTTGGTAGATCTACAATTTCCTTCACTTGTTAGATTTGAATCTATAAATATTGAAGAATTGGGGGTGAAATCACTCACTGATTTGAAATCTTCCTCGAATTGGCATGTAGATTCAGATGAGGGTTTTGGTAAGACTTCATCCACTTTCACTTTGCTCAACCGATCTTCTACAATCTTCAATTCAGCAGATAAACTCTTAAAGTTGGCGATAAGTTGTGGTGAAGGATTGTTGTAAGTATCCTTCAATTCCCTAAGTAAGTATCCCTGAATTCTCATCAGAGAATCAACTTTCTTAGCTAACTCATCAAATTATTTTTGATTCTCCATTGTAACCAGGTCACTCAGGAAAGAGTGCTCTGATACCAATTGTAGTGATCTACACTACAAATTAGCACAGAAACAACTCAGAATCTCTAAGGATAGAGATTAGACTGGGGAGAACAGAAATTGGGAGAGAGAAAAGCAAATTTGATTAATTCTTCTTCATGTCTTTACACAGATACGAGTATAGAATATATCCCTTCCATCACAGGAATAACGTGCACAGTGTTTGTGTGGTTGACACACTCTACTAACAGCTATCTAACACCGTCAGCACTATCTAACAGAACTACTGGGGTGCCCTTAACACACACAAGGGTTTCCCTAAACAAAAACATAAACATAAACAAAATGGAAGGTTTATGACAAAATACATATATGTATAAGTCCTATTCCTTGAACCAAAGTTTGCTAAACTTTGTCGATCAAGAGAAGTTGGAAGTGGCGTGAGCCAAGTCCGCGAACTAAGTCTGCAAACTCAGTCCGCGAACTTGCAGAACTTCTCGACCCGAGATTTTCTGCTGGAGTTCGTGTACTCCTTCCATGAGCTTAATTCCGCGAACCCAGTCCACGAACTTGAGCAGGTTATATCTAAAGTCGGTTGTTCTTGAACTAATATTTAAATAAACTAAGGAATGTTTTTGCAAACCGTGGATATTAAGTTCATGAACCGATTCGAGTGAATCAACCCAATTTTGCTTCAATTGTGTCTTGTGTAGTTACATAGGATTTCCTTACAATTGAACAACTCTCTAACTAGTTCATTTGAGTCATTTGAACTAGTTATGGTGAAGAAGAATAAGGTTGACATGAGAGTAATCATATGGCTAACCATTTGGTTGACTTGTTGTACCAACAAATGTTAATGTTTGGATACGGTTCATAAACCCAAAATTGGACATTTCATTTGTGTGTGACAATCTAAGTTTTCGATCTAACGGTTGAGAAATATTAGCTTGAATCTAACCAGGTTTTCATCTAACGGTGAATATTGAATGCTTTGTTACTAAGCTAACATTGATTGCAAACCCTGATTTGAAAGTGTACATAAGGGAGAACTCTAGAAACTTGGAAACCTAATCCCAAAACATTCTGTGTGATACTAGTTGTGCTAAGCTAGAGTCGATTCTCCTTTAACCTTTGGTTTCTTCTTCTAAACCAGGTTAACGACTTAAAGACTTCATTGGGATTGTGAAGCCAGACCGATACTACTTTTCTTGTAGTTGTGTGATCTGATCTTGCATCTTCTATCGTACGAGTGAAATTGAAATAATTGGCTTGAGATTTTATATCTCCGATAGGCAAGATAGAAAAGTAATCACAAACAAACTTCGTCTCATCGTTTGTGATTCCGGAATATATTTTCTCGCTGCGTCGATTAAGATTATTGTGAGGTGATTGATAATACTACGCCGTTCTTCGGGAATATAAGTCTGGTATTATTGATTGGTTCCTTTTCACCTTGATTTATCAAAATACGGAACAAAACTCGTAGGTATATTCGTGGGAGACGGATTTATCTATTATCGTAGACTTTTCTGTGTGATACAGATTTATTTACTAAATTCTTCGACTTTGGGCCGTATCAACTCTTAGTTGTGGGTGAAATCAGCTAAGGGAATCAAGTGCGCAGTATCATGCTAGGATCAGAGACGTAGGAGCATAACTGTACCTTGTATCAGTGTGAGATTGATTGGGGTTCAACTACAGTCCAGACCAAAGTTAATTTGGAGTAGGATAATGTCTGTAGCGGCTTAATACAGTGTGTGTTCAATCTGGACTAGGTCCCGGGGTTTTTCTGCATTTGCGGTTTCCTCATTAACAAAATTCTGGTGTCTGTGTTATTTCTATTCCGCATTATATTTGTTTATATAATTGAAATATCACAGGTTGTGCGTTGTTCAATAAATTAGAATATCCGACCTTTTTGGATGTTGATTTAAATTGATTGACACTTGGATATTGGTCTTTGGTACCATCCAAGTTAAGTCTCTTTGATAAAGACTCGCAGATTTCTATTTGCTTGAGTAAAGATCAAATCGAGAGATTGAGATATAAACTCTTTGATATAATTTTAATCTAGATTGAGTCTGACTGTCTAGTTGATTCTCTAGAAAGTATATTGGAGTTTGTCCATACATATTGCTAAGCGAAATATTGGGTGTGGTTGTTAGATCCCCGCTTTTTCACATTCGATAAAAGAAACGTTTACATGATGGTTTTCAAGAAAGATAAGTACATCAAAAACAATGAAACAATTACAAGTAAGCTGCAACGCGCAAATAAATCGCGAAGAGAAAGAGTGATCTATAACAAGGACAACACCCAATTCTTGTACATAGAGACTGGAGAAGGAATGGTATTCGAAATTATAATTCGACCATTTTGATTTCTTTTCTTCTTTGAAAAGGGATGCTCCTATGAGAGAGGAGTAATTTGCCCCAAAAATCTTCATGTGTAGCGAATAACCCGGAAAATTTAGATTTACTTTTGATGAACACTTGGTCTTGGCCGCGTTAAATCGTTGATGTACTTGTATCTCGATAACGAATCACGAACAAATCTAAGGAAATAAACACTATGAAAGTGTAAATAGAATCGCCCTAATAGCGAAAAATAAAATCGCCCTAATAGCGAAGATAAAATTGCTCTAATAGCGAAGAAATTTATTATAATCGACGATTAACTACAAAAGCAAGAAATCTTTGCTCAGGTCCGGCTCCTAAAGGACCATATCTGAGCAAAGAAGGTAAAAGATGAAGAGGTGTTTTCTAAGGTTTTATGGAAACTATTACTGAAATGTTAATCAATAATCAATAACGTGAAGGTTAAAACGGGGAAGTTTTCAAATATTATTATGGAAAACACTTTGAGAAACATTATGCTATCATTGTAGAAGATAAAGTAGATTATGAAAGATTCATCAAGAATACAAAACACAGTTTAGATAACTTAGCCTAGATAAAGAGTGAATGAAATTTGTCTAGGAAGAAGATAAATCTACGGTTGTGGTTTGTTCAACTTAACAATTATAAATGTTTTATTAATTAGTGACTCATTAATTGCTTATAACGAATGATTAATTAATATTCTATTATAAATATCCCCTTAATTAATCTCATAATACATATTATTATTAATAATTAATTTTACTAAAAATTATAGTATTACTAAATGGTGGTAGTGGAAGAAGCAATAGGAGGTAGAAATAGTGGCGGGTGTTTTGTGAGTGGCGGAGGCGATAACATTACTGGTGGTGGAGGAAATAGTTACGCTGGCTGATTTTTATGGTCGTGGGCGTTGGTGAATAGTAGTGGACAATAATAGTTTTGTGACTTTACAAAACATGCAATATTGCATTGTGAAAGATGTAGTTGGTTGTTTTTAGCACGATTGGTAAGGACAAAAACTAAATATTTGATGATGGTACCAGATCATATAAGACAATATGATCATGATCGCTGCACCCAAGTGGTATCCCTATTATATATGATTCCCGATCGAATAAATCATGGTTTTTGATGTTAAAATAAAATTGATTACAATATAAAAGAGAATATGACAAAAAATAAATAATTGAGTACTTAAGTTTTTCAGTCTAAACTTTATGCATGATGTGCCCAACTGCGGGGATGGCAGCGTTGGCGGTGGGGGAAAGAAGTGGTATCAGGTGATTTTGTGAGGGTGGAGGGTGATGGTATAGTATTACTAAATGGTGGTAGTGGAAGAAGCAATGGGTGGTAGAAATGGTGACAGGTGTTTGTGAGTGGTGGAGGCTGTAACATTACTGGTGGTGGAAGAAATAGTTATCGTTACTGATTTTTATGGTGGTGGGCGTTGGTGAATAGTAGTGGACAATAATAATTTTGTGACTTTACAAAACATGCAGTATTGTATTGTGAAAGATGTAGTTGGTAGTTTTTAGCACGATTGGTAAGTGTTGATGGCGGACTTTTGACAAAGGCTAGAATCGTAAAATCACAATTTAAAATATTTCGAACACAGCTTCAGACACGTATGTGAAACTATTTTAGGATTCAACGAGCAATCTCTGACTGCGCGTACATCCTCTCAGAGATCACAGTTTTGCATATTTCTGACACGGCTTCAGACACATATGTGAAATTCACGAACAAATTCTGACCGAGCGTACACCCTCTCAGAGCCCTACATGAATATGTGATTCGTAAAGTCTCTTAACTGAGCTTTTCGACACTTCACATATTTTATGAACACTTCTACATATAATCGAAATGATTGGAAAACTCCTAGACATATTGCATTCTAGTATAGGGATTTAACGTCTTTAGGATGCCTCACTGTTTCCTGACTATGTAGAATGCATATGTATAGAATCTTAATGATTGGGAGGCTCTTAGACATATTGCATGCTAGTATAAAGCGTTAATGTCTTCAGGATGTCTCAATGTTTCATGACTATGCAGAATCAGTATTCAGAACGAGTATGATGTCGCTACCATGTCATAC
Organism: Papaver somniferum; assembly: GCF_003573695.1. Lineage (NCBI taxonomy): Eukaryota > Viridiplantae > Streptophyta > Magnoliopsida > Ranunculales > Papaveraceae > Papaver > Papaver somniferum. The sequence goes on along the minus strand of NC_039358.1, from coordinate 157,192,174 downwards.
CTCGCCTCTCGAATTAACTCGCTCCTAGACATATTGCATGCTAGTATAGAGCAATTCATAGATTAATTCTAGCACAAAATTCATCAACTGAATTCCTAGAAAATATCTATTTTATCTCATTACTCCGTTTCATGGTTTATCCTCAGCTGGATTCCATGAAATAGTACTAGATATTCTCATTACTTCGTTTCATGGCTTATCCTCAGCTGGATTCCATGAATTAATAATATATATTCATCTCATTACTCCGTTTCGTGGCTTATCCTCAGCTGGATTCCATGAATTAGTAATAGATATTTAACCCATTTTATTACTCCGTTTCATGGCTTAATCTCAGCTGAATCCATGGATTAGTAATAGATATTCACTTTTCGGACATTTGGGCCACCACCAAGTAATTAAGCCCCGAGAAAATGGTGCGAGTGTACTTAACAATAATGCACGAACGAGCACCCAAACGCATAAACGAGCATTCAAAAATATGGACGAACGTGGAAACCTATGTGAAACATGGTAGAAAATAATAAAAAATAATAAAAGGAAGGCGTACAGGACCGGCCCCATTGGCCGGCTGGTCATGTCGCCGTGGCCGGTCCACGCCTCTCTCCTTTTATTTTTTTTATCTTATTTTGTTATTTTCCTCATCTCATGAAAACTCCCTCGTTTGAGCAAAACTCTTAGTTTCTCCGTATTTCTTCTCACAACGATAAAATAATAACATAAAATAGGGAAGAACGTCATGGGACCGGGACCAGCGGCTGGCCATGCCTTGGACGTGGCCGGTCACACTCTTTCCTAAATCCTTATTTTATTATTATTATTCCTTCCCTCGTTTCATGAAATTCTCTGTTTGAGCGAAAAACCTAATTTTTTCCATATTTCTCCAATGTTGCTCAAACTACCAAAAAGCCAAAAAGTCAAATGGCCACACGACCATCTGTGCTTCTCATGACAAATATTAAAATATCATTCTTTTAATATTATCAAAATATTGGTCGCACGAGCAAAGTTCTACTTGCTTATTCAAGCAAAATCAAGAGTTTCTGTCAAGATCAAACTCTTCTGAAAATCCAAAATATTGCTCGAACGCGCACCAAAAAATACCAAAATTCTCAGAATTGAGTCATGGGAAATATGGTGACACGGGATTGCTACCTTGACCGACCAACGACGGCCCTTTGGCTTGCAAAATCCGGTCCCACATCTTTTTATGATTTTGACCTAATTAATCTTTTATAGTTCATATTGGATTCAAACTCTTTCTAAACAATTTGGAATTTGATCAATCGACCATCAGTTAGTCCCAAGACCACCATGGAAGGTTTCATACCCCTTGGTCGGTCTCTCCTCTCTCCATAATTATGTTTTAACACATAATGCTCAAAAAAGCATTATTTTAATAATGATTAAACGATCATTTAATCATCCTTTGACCAACTGGTCTACAAAGGACTTTGGTGCATGCTCATTCGAGCACCTGGGTGCTACAAGGTCGGCCTATCATCCCCTGTAGCTCTTATTTATTTGGTAGATTTTCAATAAATCATCAATTGATCAACAATCGATCAAAATTAGGGTTTCAAACCAAATGCTCTGCAAACCATAATTCTGAGAAAATCCAAACACTAATAATTTTATGTTGATCCAGAAATAAACATCTTGATTAATTATATAATATTCGGTCCAGTTACCAGTATTTTTAATTAATATTTTACTAGGTCATGCTACCAATAATTCATGGATCGAGAAATATTGCTCACACGAGCAATATTTGTTCACACGAGCTATATTTGCTTAAACTAGCAATATTTATTTTGCTCATCTATTAACACTAAATTGCTTAAGTTAAAAAAATACACGATCAACTGGGTTCAAAATCCACTTCTGGCAATATTGATACAACTATGAATATTTAATTGCTCAACCGAGCAATATTCCTCATGTTGATTCAACTGTCAACATTCGAGAATTATACTGATCTTCATTGGTTGATCAACCAATATTTGGTTCGTCAGTCGACCATTATAATATTTCTTCGTCATTCGACAACTCATGACGCAGACAAATGATCAACAACATTTCCTATTAACAAGTCCATGATCGAGCAATCTCATTGGACGCTCATCGATTTAATTTATCGACACATCATTTGTTAGAGCATAGCTCGGTCAACCTCGCATGCGTTGCTATATCAAGCAAGTTTGTCAATGTTAGTGATCAAAACTATGAGTCTTGATTTCGAGTCTATTATAGCTAAGTCTTGGACTAGGATAGAAAAGTGTAGTTCAGCTCAAGGACTTCATGGCGATTCATCATAAAACGACGAAGATCTACTCAAGGAACCGTGGAACTTCATCAACAAAAAGGTATGTGGAGACTTGAACTTATCTATCACTCAAAAGTTTATCTATTCTATCTCCTACTTCTTATGAGACAAAAAGTCGTATGTTATATAGACTAGATCATACACATTTGACATTTCGAGCTGAGTATTCACTATTTATCTTTTTCTCGAAATCGTGTGTTGGTAAAGCGTTTCGCTTTGATCAAGTTTATCTTCACCTAGTGACGAATGTCATGAAAAGTTTCAATTACTTTGAGAATTGCTCTGACGTGAAACGGTCTGTAAATAACGGCTATATAACTTCCTCTGAGAATGTCTCAATGATTGGAATGAGAGTTTAGATTACATAACCATGTATTCCTTAATCCGAAGTTTTCGAACTTTGTTGATTGAGAGAAACCGGAGGAATTGGCTTTGCCAAGTCCGCGAACTGACGGAAGTTCTCTTGCCAAGAATTTCTGCTGGGATTTTCCAAAAACTCGTTTGCGTGTTTAGTCCGCGAACTCAGTCCGTAAACCTAGTCCGCGAACTGGAGGAAGTCTCTTTGCCGAAATTTTCTGCTGAGTTTGGAGAACTCTGCCGGTTGCATTAAGTACGCGAACTTGTTTGTGAGCTTAAGTGGTCATGATCTAAAGATGTGCTCTGAACATGAAACTTAAATTACTAAGGAATGCTTTATGAAAACCGTGGATATAAAGTTCATGAGCCTATTCATCGAATCGAATCATCTTTGTTTCAATTCTGTCTTGTGTAGTTACATAAGATCTCATAGCAATTGAACAACTCTCTTAATTAGTTCATTTGAGTCAATTGAACTAGTTATGGTGAAGAAGAACTAGGTTAATATGAATTGCTCATATGGTTAACCTTTTGGGTTACTATGTAGAACCAACATACACGTACACGTTTGGGCATGGTTTTCACAAACCCAGTAAACGTTTACCCAAGTGTGTGTGACAAGCTAAGTTTTCGATCTAACGGTTGAGAAATATTAGCTTGAATCTAAATCAGGTTTTCATCTAACGGTGAATATGGATTGCTTTGTAACTAAGGAAAAACTCTGAATTGAAGGCTATATAAAGGAGACATCTAGCATTGTGCAAAACTAATCCCCACACGTCTGTGTGATACTAGTGCGCTCGCTAGAGTCGATTCTCCTTTAACCTTTGGTTTTCTTCTCTAAAACCAGGTTAACGACTTAAAGACTTCATTGGGATTGTGAAGCCAGACCGATACTACTTTTATCCTAGTTGTGTGATCTGATCTTACATCTTCTATCGTACGAGTACAATCTTTGATTGGCTTGAGATCGTGAGAGTTCAACGATAGGCAAGATAAAGAAGTCACAAACATCTTCGTCTCACTGTTTGTGATTCCTCGACAAACCGCTTGTGTAATCAAGAAGGATTGTTGAGAGGTGATTGATTAATCTAGGTTGTTCTTCGGGAATATAAGACCGGATTATCAATTGGTTCCTGTTCACCTTGATTTTATATCTTAAGACGGAACAAAACCTAGAGTTTTTCTGTGGGAGACAGATTTATCCTTTGATAGACTTTTCTGTGTGAGACAGATTTGTTTATTATCAAGTCTGCGATTTTGGGTTGCAGCAACTTTAGTTGTGAGTGAGATCAGCTAAGGGAATCAAGTGCGCAGAATCCTACTGGGATTAGAGGCGTAGGAGTACAATTGTACCTTGAATTAGTGGGAGACTGATTGGGGTTCAAATATAGTCCAATCTGAAGTTAGCTTGGAGTAGGCTAGTGTCTGTAGCAACTTAATACAATGTGTATTCAATCTGGACTAGGTCCCGGGGTTTTTCTGCATTTGCGGTTTCCTTGTTAACAAAATTTCTGGTGTTTGTGTTATTTTTTTTCCACATTATATTTTAATAATTGAAATAATACAGGTTGTGCGTTAAAGATCATCAATTGGAAATCCAACCTTTGGTTGTTGATTGATATTGATTGATCCTTGGATATTGGTCTTTGGTACCGTCCAAGTTATTCCTTGTGTTTGATTAAAGACTCGTTATTGTTTTGGCTTGAGTAAATCAAAACAAGTGAGAGATATTGACTCCTTGAGATACTTTAATCTAGATTGAGTCTGACTGTCTAGTTGATTCTCTAGCAAAGTATTTCAGAGTTTTTCCATACAGATTGTTAATCGAATTATTGGGTGGTGTTGTTAGACCCCCGCTTTTTGAATTGGTATCAGAGCAGGCAAACACGTTTAAGACCTAACAAGTCCGTGTTTGTAGTGATCTGACTCTATGGACGAAAGTGCTATCTCTGTAAACGTACCACCAGTCTTCGATGGCTCAAACTATCTACGGTGGAAAGTTTTTATGCGCACATTTCTTCAGTCGCGTGACTTCCAATCATGGATCTATGTTGTGAATGACTATGAAACTCCCGTTGTTATGGAAAGAGATGCATTTGTACCTAAAGAATTTCTTATGTATAATGTTGCCGAGTTAATTGCTGCAAGGCAAAACTTCGACGGGCTAAACGCCATCCTGCATGCTATTACCCCAAATTTTCGACATCATGTGGCCTTGTGCACGACATCTAAAGAAGATTGGGATACTTTGGAAAGCGTATTTGAAGGTAACCCCAGTGAAAAGGAAGCTAGGCTTCAAAACCTTAATTCCGAATGGGAAGACCTTTATATGGCAAAAGAAGAATCGTTTGAAAATCTTTTATCACAAACTGTCTGAAATTGTTAATGCATCATGTGCATTGTGTAAGACCATTCCTGAAAAAGAAATTGTGATGAAAATCCTCCGATCGCTGCCATCCAGATACGAGTCCAAAAAACATGCCATCGTTGAGGGAAATAACCTTAATACTCTTATGCGAAACACACTTGTCGGAAAACTTAGAATTTTCGATCACGAATACATGTCAAGAGGTGACCATCTATTGTATAGCAATCACGTCACTTCTCCTGATTGTAAGACCCGTCTTCCTAAATTGACGAACAAGAAAAGTGAGAATTGCTTTATTTCTACGTTGTCTCTGTTTATACAGAAACTTAAGAAAATACTCAGACGTAGTAAAAGAAAGTCTCAAAAAGAAACTCCGTTAGTCAATGTAAAGGATAAGAATATCGAGAAAAGCCGTACAAATGAAACTGGTCTCACGTGCTATAAAAGTGTTCAGGTCACTTCGAAAGATCCAGAAACGGAGGTAAGAGATATAACTAAAGCATGGATGAATACTCTTGATTATTGTCATGAGAAAATCTGTGATTGATCTCACAGTATTTTTGCTGAAAATCATTCTCATAATTCCTTCATGACATGTTCATCTGTGTCTCATGAGTGGGGTCAGCAAACCTCTCCTGATTTTGTGTTGAACTCCAGAAGGTTCTCGGAGAAGGCTCTACCAAATCTCTCTGTTCATTTGAGTTCATCTCAGGATCATCTTAGCACGATAAATCAAAAACAGTCCCGCCCGACTAACCATTATATGCATAAAAAGAAAAGGAAGTCTACCTTTCATCAAAAGGTGTTTTCAAAAATGGTGCAGGATTTGCAAAGATCTGCAGTCAAGTTTTTTTTAAAGCTGTGATTACAATGGATAGGAAAGTTCTTCATAACTCTCATTTTCAAATAGATAAGAAGAAACCTAGTGGAATGAGTGGCTTCTCTCTTTGTAGAGATTATCCCAGTCCAATCTTGGATAGGAGGCCTTATGCTCAGTAATCTTGTTGAAAAATGATTCTTGTATTTTCTTCCTCTTATACAAGAATCATGATATACAAGAGGATTGTAACATAATCTTGTTATTTTCTGTTTGTGCTTTTACCAGGTCTTGTTCGTGAACGGCTTCAGCTTTTTGGATAACTAACTTCTGTTAGGGTTTGGTAAAAAGGGTGTTTCTGGGAATTCGACACATGTATTCCTTTTAAAATCTCTACCTCTTCAGCACTCTCATTTCATCTTCTCTATCATGTCCTCCTCTAGTCTTTCAAGTAAAGAAAGTGATGTATGGACAATTCTTTTTCCTTCAAAAAGGATTCGTTTCGATTCTTCTGACAATGAGACATACTACGAAAAACATGTCTCTTCTTCTGATGAGAACCCTACTGTCTCTCAGTTTGATAAGCTCTCTTTAACCATGAATCTCGTCTTGGAACAAGTTCGTGCTCTGAAAAATGAACTTGAAGTTTCTTCCAAAAGACTTGAGGAGAAAATGGATAGTTTTGAATCCAGGATTGACCTAATCAAAGATGAGCTTGAAGAATATAAAGAATACGAGAAGATTATTCAAGGTGAGTGAAATGATTGTTAAGAGGTATAGATACCTAGTAAGTCTTCTTTTTGGATTAGTTGGAAGAATAACTAGCGTTTTGAATAGCAACGATTGTGACTACACATAGCTATTTTTGTTTTCATCTTCTTATGTTTATTTTTTAGGTTTATTGGTTTTAAATTCTAAAAATATTTGGAGGATGATATTATTGCAGTATTAATCTGTTTTGAAGTATTGCAATATTTTTATGGGATATGTATTGTCTGCGTCCGTGAACTTGAAGGTCCCATATTGTGTCAAAAGTAAAGTCGTTCATAAATTGATATTCATATTGATGAAAGGACGAATGGACTTTTGACAATTACAAAGTTATGCTATGCAGCCATTTATTTGATGGAAAATAGGATGAAATCTTTTGTTTGACAAGGATAAAAGTCTATTATGTCGTTATGCAAATAGTGATGGAAAATAGAATAGATCCTTGTATGTTATCCATGGTATTGATCTTCATTGATCCATTATGTTATGTTTTACCGTGAAGGCTCCATTCTGTATCTTATGTTGAGCACCTTACAACTACGTCGATTAATATTGGCCTTGTTGGTTGTTCCATGAGATGTTGTATGTTGAGCATTCTTGAACTAAATTAATCATCTTGATTGGTTATTTAGTTATTTGCTCCGAAAGTCTTCTTTTTTCGAGCAAAATCTTTTGACAATTAAATTGATTGCTTCGGTGATTAGTTTGGTTGTGTATTCCAATTAGATTAATTATAGGTTCTCTTGTAATTAATCTAGTTGAGTTTTTCATATATTCCAGAAGTTCTTGTGTTGAGTATATGAACGGCTATACTAATCATGTTCTATTGGTTGATTTAGTCGTATATTCCGTAAGGTTTTCCTTATGTTGAGTATTTGAACGATTAAGGTAGTCATCTCCGTGTGGTTATCTTAGTCGTAGCTCGGTGAGTTTTCTTATGTTGAGCACAATCAATTAAATTGATCACTTATGTGGTTTGATTTAGTTGCGTATTCCGATTAAATTAATCATGGGTTTACTTGTGATTAATTTGGTTGAGTTTTGGATATAAAAAATCATTTCCATGATTTTTGGTGTCCAATTAAAAAAATCATTCTTTTCTTTCGAAATTAAGGCCGCTCTTGTTGTTCTTTCGGGAATGAAATCAAATGGGGGAGAGTTCTTTTGAACTTGTGTTTAATGGTAATATCTTGCAGGGTGTGCGGCTGTGAAATTTTATAGGGGTTATCTTGTATCTTAAAACTCCTAGATGAATGCATTTATCTTCGGCTTTATTATTGCATCTAAATTAAGTTGGTATGTATTTTTTCTTTTAGTATATGAAATGTCTCTTGTGGAAATTTCATTATGATCCCGTTCTTTTACCTTTGCCAATTTTATTGACAAAAAGGGGGAGAAATAATGTAGTTCACACTACAAATACATATGGTTTTCGGATCATTGTGTAAGGGGGAGTGGTTTCCATGATCGAGATGGAGTATTGACTAGGAGGAGTGATACATATCACCATAATATTGTTGTTAAAGTCGTGATGCAATTGGACTTTGATGTTACATAATGATACCATGACACTGTATAATAATGATCGAGAATCTCGATTTCTCTCATTGTTATAGCTACGGATCTTCAACAACGGTGGTGTTAAACTTACAACCTTTGGGATCATTGGAGTACTTGGAAGGACGAAGATTTCAAGGAACGTTGAAGATTAGACTATGGAATAGGAGCCACTAAAGTTTATCTTTTTTGTATTCCATATGTATTAATAGTTTTGTCACTAAAATTGACAAAGGGGAGATTGTTAGAGCATAGCTCGGTCAACCTTGCATGCGTTTCTATATCAAGCATGTTTGTCAATATTAGTGATCAAAACTATGAGTCTTGATTTCTAGTCTATTATAGCTAAGTCTCGGCCTAGGACGGAAAAGTGTAGTTGAGCTCAAGGACTTCATGGCGATTCATCATACAACGACGAAGATCTACTCAAGGAACCGTGGAACTTCATCATCAAAAAGGTATGTGGAGACTTGAAATTATCTATCACTCAAAAGTCTATCTATTTTATCTCCTACTTCTTATGAGACAAAAAGTCGTATGCTATATAGACTGGATCATACACATTTGACATTTCGAGTTGAGTATTCACTACTTATCTTTTTATCGAAATCGTGTGTTGGTAAAGCGTTTCGATTTGATCAAGTTTATCTTCACCTAGTGACGAATGTCATGAAAAGTTTCAGTTACTTTGAGAATTGCTCTGACGTGAAACGGTCTGTGAATAACGTATATATAACGTCCTCTGAGAATGTCTCAATGATTGGAATGAGAGTTTTGATTACATAACCATTCCTTAATCCGAAGTTTTCGAACTTTGTTGTTTGAGAGAAACCGGAGGAATTGGCTTTGCCAAGTCCGCGAACTGACGGAAGTTCTCTTGCCGACAATTTCTGCTGAGATTTTCCAAAAACTCGTTTGCGTGTTTAGTCCGCGAACTCAGCCCGCGAACCTAGTCCGCGAATTGGCGGAAGTCTCTTTACCGAGATTTTCTGCTGAGTTTGGAAAACTTTGTCGGTATCCTTAAGTCCGCGAACTTGTTTGTGAGCTTAAGTGGTTATGATCTAAAGATGTGCTCTGAACATGAAACTTAAATTACTAAGGAATGCTTTATGCAAACCGTGGCTATAAAGTTCATGAGCCTATTCATCGAATCGAATCATCTTTGTTTCGATTCTGTCTTGCGTAGTAACATAAGATCTCATAGCAATTGAACAACTCTCTAACTAGTTCATTTGAGTCAATTGAACTAGTTTTGGTGAAGAAGAACTAGGTTAATATGAATTGCTCATATGGTTAACCTTTTGGGTTACTATGTTGAACCAACATACACGTAAACGTTTGGGCATGGTTTTCACAAACCTAGTAAACGTCTACCCAAGTGTGTGTGACAAGCTAAGTTTTCGATCTAACGGTTGAGAAATATTAGGTTGAATCTAAATCAGGTTTTCATCTAACGGTGAATATGGATTGCTTTGTAACTAAGGCAAAACCCTGATTTGAAGGCTATATAAAGGAGACATCTAGCATTGTGCAAAACTAATCCCCACACGTCTGTGTGATACTAGTGCGCTCGCTAGAGTCGATTCTCCTTTAACCTTTGGTTTTCTTCTCTAAAACCAGGTTAACGACTTAAAGACTTCATTGGGATTGTGAAGCCAGACCGATACTAGTTTTATCGTAGTTGTGTGATCCGATCTTGCATCTTCTATCGTACGAGTACAATCTTTGATTGGCTTGAGATCGTGAGAGTTCTCCGATAGGCAAGATAAAGAAGTCACAAACATCTTCGTCTCACTGTTTGTGATTCCTCGACAAACCGCTTGTGTAGTCAAGTAGGATTGTTGAGAGGTGATTTATTAATCTAGGATGTTGTTCGGGAATATAAGACCGGATTATCAATTGGTTCCTGTTCACCTTGATTTTATATCTTAAGACGGAAGAAAACCTAGAGTTTTTCTGTGGGAGACAGATTTATCCTTTGATAGACTTTTCCGTGTGAGACAGATTTGTTTATTATCAAGTCTGCGATTTTGGGTTGCAGCAACTCTTAGTTGTGAGTGAGATCATCTAAGGGAGTCAAGTGCGCAGTATCTTGCTGGGATCAAAGGCATAGGAGTACAACTGTACCTTGAATTAGTGGGAGACTGATTGGATTCAACTATAGTCCAGTCCGAAATTAGCTTGGAGTAGGCTAGTGTATGTAGCGGCTTAATACAGTGTGCATTCAATCTGGACTAGGTCCCGGGGTTTTTCTGCATTTGCGATTTCCTCGTTAACAAAACTTTTGGTGTCTGTGTTGTTTCTTTTCCGCATTATATTTTATATAATTGAAATAATACAGGTTGTGCGTTAAAGATCATCAATTCGAAATTCAACCTTTGGTTGTTGATTGATATTGATTGATCCTTGGATATTGGTCTTTGGTACCGTCCAAGTTATTCCTTGTGTTTGATTAAAGACTCGCTATTTTTTTAGCTTGAGTAAATCAAAACAAGTGAGAGATATTGACTCCTTGAGATACTTTAATCTAGATTGAGTCTGACTCTCTAGTTGATTCTCTAGCAAAGTATTTCGGAGTTTGTCCATACAGATTGATAATCAAATTATTGGGTGTTGTTGTTAGACCCCCGTTTTTTCATCATTATTACCTCAAATGGTAAAATGATATATCACAATTCATCAAGACTCAACGTATTTCCATTATTCTGTCCCAGCAGATACCTTATGCTCAATCCATGAGTCTCAAAGCATACCACATTCGTTCATTATGCTCGAATCATCAAGGCTATGACTCATGGTTTAGTGAAGTCAACAACTGACTAATTAATACATGTATGCCTTGCAGACTCCACATTCGTGAGATATCAATCACGTCATATGGGGGATATTCACTAGGGTTTTGGTTTGGCGTCCTACGACACGTGTGTGTACACCCAATATGAGAAATGTGAGTAAGTCGTGCAAGCAGTTGAGGGAGTTAGCAAAGTAACAGATGGACAATCAACCAAGTCTCTGCACGACGTGGAACTGGTTTAACCACGATTTCCAACTCTTCACTCCAGCAACCGTCACACTTACTGAGATCAATGTGTCTACTATTCTTGTATTATAAATAAGTTCCTGGATCCACGATTGAACAACGACAATTTCGATCCACAAGAAATTATCACTCAATCGATCAGAACTTATTTCAAAACTCAGTCGAACTTATCACAATTCATTGACGTCTCACCAACTTGCATAATTCACAGCATACTCACAATCCTCGATAATCATTGATCCCACTCACTTCTCAGCTTTCCTCCTACAGATCGACGCTCATCCCTCTTTGTGACCGAATTGACTCTGGAACGACCATTGTCTTGGTTTAGGCCGGAGTCCTACAAATTGATCTCTCAAACTCAAAGCACTCCCATACAGTGCATCTGTTTGAAAAAGGCTTAGGAAATTTGCTCGGTCGAGGAGTCCCCGCCAGCACGGTCGTCTCTTAACTTTCCTAAAAAACCAGCAAATCGTTTTCTCCCATAAATAGTAAGGACAAAAACAAAATATTCGATGATGGTACCAGATCAGATAAGACAATATGATCATGACCGCTGGATCACCCAAATTGTATCCCTAATTTATATGGTACCCGATCAAATAAATCATGGTTTTTTGTGTTAAAATAAAATTGATTACAATATAAAAGAGAATATGACAAAATAAATAAATAATGGAATAAATTAATTGACTACTTAAGTTTTTCAGTATAAACTTTATACATGACGTTTGTGATTACAATTAAAAGCATGCCCAACTGCGAGGGTGGCAGTGGTGGCGATGGGGGAAAGAATTGGTATCAGGTGATTTTGTGGTGGTGGCAGGTGATGGTAAGTAGTAATACGGTCTATTAATTATGTGTCGCCGCGAATCGGTTAACATTATAAAGAAAATAAGATGTGGTCGATCATCTTAATGATAAAATAAATTCTGTTAAAATACATGACAATCAAAAAAAAATACTAGAATGCCACATTATATAATCGCTGCAAACGAATGGTATGAGGCAAGGTCGGTTATATCCTATCTAGGTGATCGTTTTTTCTGTTTCTTTGTTCTGTTTTATGAAACAAAGTTGGCCTAAGTTAGTCAACATAAAGAGATCTTGATTTTCCCTTCCAATTGATAAATCCATGGTTGTGGTCGATTCTATGAATACACGCTTTAATTGAGAAATAATGCATTACTTCTCTTTTTCCTATCTCAAAAGTCAGAAGCAAAGCGGAGAATTTTATAGACCGGAAATAATAAACCTACATTCCCATAAAACTAAACAATTGATTCTCTCGCTCACATCCGGTAAGAAAATTGGGTTTAAAAACTTTGATTCTCCACTTTTGTGCAAACCTAAATCAGAAATAAATTCGAAAAAGAGATATAGACTATAGAGACAAAAGAACTTAAATCCAAGAACATACTTCCGCTCAATCTTCTTTCCTTGACGACTTGGTATCATCCTCGAAATATTGGTATTTGTCTTAATTTATCAATTGTTTTTGGTATCATCCTCAAAATTTGTTTAGGGAGAAAATAAATCAATGGTTCTTTACGTAAGTGTTTATAAGTGACTATATGATTGAAAGTTAGAAATTCATCTAACGGTCTTAAACTGTGATTGTGTACATCCATAATAAATATTTCATTAATCCCTCATAATAAATGTGTTATTAATTATCATAATAAATATATACTCCCACTAAACAATTTTGTTAATAATTACATAAATAGATATTAGGGATGATCAGGGTGGTATTTGTGAGTGGTGGTGCGTGGAGCCGGTGACGATAACGATGCTGGTGGAAATGGTAGTGGTAATGGGTGGTTCTGTTGGTTGTATTGCAGTTAGTCAACGTAGTAGTAACACTATATTATGGAAATTGTGCTTGACATTTTTAGTGTTAAAATAAACTCGATTATTATACAAAAAAATAAAAATAATAATAATAATAATAATAAAATATGGAGAATAATTATGACTTGTCGCATATGCAATTACTCAACCATCACCATTGAATGCACTGCAGGGATGGGAGCATTGCACCTAGATAAATAATTTATTAGCCAAACATATATGTAACTTTCAGAAACATGAAGCTTATTCTTGAACAGCTTCAGGAGCTCACTAATCCATGTAATTCAAGTGGGCAACAAACTCCCTATACTTTGCCAAGTAACGAAAAATTTAAACCAAAATGATGGAAGATTTTGAGGATGAATTAAACACGTGATATTTTAGATAAGTGGATTAATCGAAGCATTCGACTTTGAGCTCTTCTCAACACAAATTGGTGATAGTCAAATGGACATTGATTATTTAGGGGGTAGTTATCTAACTAATGCCATAAGCAAACAAGAATACCTACATGTTTTAGCATGTTATTGTTCAGTTATTTTTGCATACACCCATAAACTACAACTTGTTAGTCCGGTAAAATGTCAAATTTATAGAATTCTATCATGCAGATGCACATATGTGCATATATACATATGAAGTATCAGCTGGAAACCAAATATATATTAACTTCACTTCTATGTATCTCTGATATACCTCAGGCATCTCAAAATCATTTTGAACATCTGTTAATATAATAATTAACCAGCAAGGCATAATAATCATTTTGAATATCTGTTGACACTAATAAACAAACTCACTTCAGTATTCTACATTCCAGAAACAAAACCGATTCCCATAAGATCTTTGCCAAGCTTAACAAACTCAACCATCACCATTGAATGCACTGCAGGGATGGGAGCATTGCACCTAGATAAATAATTTATTAGCCAAACATATATGTAACTTTCAGAAACATGAAGCTTATTCTTGAACACCTTTAGGAGCTCACTAATCCATGTAATTCAAGTGGGCAACAAACTCCCTATACTTTGCCAAGTAACGAAAAATTTAAACCAAAATGATGGAAGATTTTGAGGATGAATTAAACACGTGATATTTTAGATAAGTGGATTAATCGAAGCATTCGACTTTGAGCTCTTCTCAACACAAATTGGTGATAGTCAAATAGACATTGATTATTTAGGGGGTAGTTATCTAACTAATGCCATAAGCAAACAAGAATACCTACATGTTTTAGCATGTTATTGTTCAGTTATTTTTGCATACACCCATAAACTACAACTTGTTAGTCCGTTAAAACGTCAAATTTATAGAATTCTATCATGCAGATGCACATATGTGTATATATACATATGAAGTATCAGCTGGAAACCAAATATATATTAACTTCACTTCTATGTATCTCTGATATACCTCAGGCATCTCAAAATCATTTTGAACATCTGTTAATATAATAATTAACCATTAAGGCATAATAATCATTTTGAATATCTGTTAACACTAATAAACAAACTCACTTCAGTATTCTACATTCCAGAAACAAAACTAATTCCCATAAGATCTTTGCCAAGCTTAACAGCCAAAGCCAAGAGCATAATAATATTCAACCACCAAACATAACCTATAAAATGGACAACCACCATCCACAACACATACGACCTAACCTAAAAACAACAAGCACCAACACAACAATAGCAACAACTTAATGTAAAACCTTCATTTAATCAAGAAAACCCCAAAATCAAAAAAAGAAGAAAAGTGGAAAACTCATTCTTCAACAAAATCAGTAGAGTTGAGTTCTGTATGAACCCTTTTGTTGATCACATAACTGAAGTCATATTATAGTTTAAACATTACACAAACATAATTTTCATCTATAAAAAAACTAATAGCTACAAATTACCATAATTACACAATTAGATAGTAAGAAATCGTACCTTTTCCCTGGTAGATTTTATGACAGATAGACCTAAAAATGAAACCAAATACAAAAAATTACTCAATTTCAACAAAACATTAAAAATATAGATCCAAAATGAAGAAGAAAAATACTGAAATTTTTTGATTTTTGATTCTTTTTACCTCAGCAGCTAGATACTCAAGCACAGCAGCCATGTAAACGGGAGCACCGGAACCAAGACGTTGGGAGTAACGACCTTTCTTCAAGAAAAGTGTGATTCTTCCGACTGGGAATTGCAATCCAGCTTTGGCTGATTTTTTTTACGACTTTCTTTCTGTAACCGCATGTTCTTCCTCCCTTACCAACAACGTTTGCAGTTGCAGTTCCTTCCGTTGATAACCTAAAATGATTATGAATACTAGGGTTTTGAGATGGAAAATTTTTGTGAATCGTTGAGAGATGGAATCGAATTTGTGAATCAAACTGGCCTGTTTCGCTGGTTATTTATACTGAACTCTCGGGAAAAGTAAATCTCAGAAAAATATTGAGAAATCAAATTAAATTTCTACAACTAGGAACTTACATCAGCAAGGCCATCGAAATCAGGTAGACATATTTTCTTCTTTAAACACATGAGAACACTAGTTACAAGAGAAAATGAATCGAAAAACAAAAATTGAAGAAGGATTCTAATCTATTGTTTCCTCTTCGATTCAAACTATTGTTCTTCAGATCTGTGTGTTTATATCTACTTTGAATTGTTATTGAGAAATAAAAGGAATTTTAATTCTAGGGTTTCTTTTATTTTGAGCAGAAAAACTTCGTAACACTGATGAAGGTGATGGAAAAAAAATTATTCGGGTTTGCAGAGTTGAAGAGAGAAAGATATGAGAAAGGGGAAATAAGGTTATTTCAGGTCTGTAGAGTTGAAGAGAGAGAGATGAGCAAGGGGAAAGAGGAAAGAGGAAAATAAAGATAAGAGAAAGGGGAGATAAGGATATAGATTATATTCTAGCCTAGAAAAACGTGTCACATAATTAACTAACGGGGGTTAGTCGTGGGAGAGTTCGAGAGATTTTAATGTATTTGTGTTTTCTCCTGTTAGTCGTGGGGGAGTTTGAGGGAGTCTCTCCAAATCCCGTTAGTCGTGGGGAGTTTAGAGGAGTCTCCTAAACTCCCTAGAAAACACCTGTTAGTCGTTGGGGAGTTTAAAAAAAGCTCTTGAACTCCCTGTTAGTCATAAAACCCTACAATACTAGGGAGTTGGTTGCTTTAGGGAGTTCGAAGGAGTTTTTAGTGTATTTTGGTCTCACAACAAATCTCTCAAAAGAGTAGAGATTTGGGAAGGAGTTTGGTGCGTAGAAAACCATAGGAGAAAGAAGAGGAAACGTTTTTTCCAGGTATGTTTTTTTTTTCTTCTTTGATCTCCATGATTGTTTATAGTTTGATTTGTGTACTATTTTGATTGTTTTTCATATCTTTGATCTCCATGATTGTTTATTTTGATTGTGTATAGTTTTTTTTGTGCGTACTCTCTCTCTCGGTCAAAACCCTAATAGTGTTTTTCGTATAGATTTTTCTGAAAAACATGTTCCTGCCCTGTTTGTCGAGACGATTCTGACATACCTATAAAACTCATTCCTTTGTGATATAATTTTTATGTTAAAGAGAGTTTCTTAGCTTTGCAACCAGACCAAATTTGTTGAATTCCATCACACAATGATTTTTGTATGATTTTTTGAGTAAAGACCGTGAAATCTAAAAAATTTCTGACGACGTATTCAAGTCCTGAAAACGTGATTCCTGCCCTGTTTGTCGAGACGATTCTGACATACCTATAAAACTCATTCCTTTGTGATATAATTTTTATGTTAAATAGGAGTTTCTTAGCTTTGCAACCAGACCAAATTTGTTGACTTCCATCACACAATGATTTTTGTATGATTTTTTGAGTAAAGACCGTGAAATCTAAAAAAATTCTGACGACGTATTCAAGTCCTGAAAACGTGATTTTTGCCCTGTTTGTCGAGATGATTCTGACATATCTATAAAACTCATTCCTTTGTGATATAATTTTTATGTTAAAGAGGAGTTTCTTAGCTTTGCAACAAGACCAAATTTGTTGAATTCCATCACACAATGATTTTTTGAGTAAAGATTGTGAAATCTAAAATTTTCTGACGACGTATTCAAGTCCTGAAAACGTGATTTCTGCCCTGTTTGTCGAGATAATTCTGACATATCTATAAAACTCATTCCTTTGCGATATAATTTTTATGTTAAAGAGGAGTTTCTTAGCTTTGCAACAAGACCAAATTTGTTGAATTCCATCACACAATGATTTTTGTATGATTTTTTGAGTAAAGATTGTGAAATCTAAAATTTTCTGAAGACGTATTCAAGTCCTGAAAACGTGATTTCTGCCCTGTTTGTCGAGATGATTCTGACATATCTATAAAACCCATTCCTTTGCAATATAATTTTTATGTTAAAGAGGAGTTTCTTAGCTTTTCAAGAAGACCAAATTTGTTGAATTCCATCACACAATGATTTTTGTATGATTTTTTGAGTAAAGATTGTGAAATCTAAAATTTTCTGAAGACGTATTCAAGTCCTGAAAACGTGATTTCTGCCCTGTTTGGTTTAGACCTTTGGGCACAGCTATCAAACCCATATTTATTTCTTATCATTTTTATGTTAATGAGGGATTCCTCGGCTTTCTAAAGAGACGAAATTTGCTGAATTTCATCACCATAGAATCTCTTCTTTCTTGCTTTGTTAAGTTCTAGTATTAGTCTAAGTACTAATGTAGCTAACATGTCACACCATAGAATGGAAAAATCCAGCCAATCTTCTGAAAACAACAAGAAGAAAAAGAATGTTAGGAAGAATAAGAATACGGAACCGGAAACGGAAGTGACTACGAATTACAAACAATGGACAACTCGAGAGACTGAGAAATTATTGGAAATGTTGGTAGAAGCTACACTTGAGAATAAGAAAGACACTAGTGGATGTTTTACTAAGAGAATAGTGGAAGAGGAGATACTTAACGACATGGAATTACATCTCAAAATGTGTTAGCGGTTTGCAACTTCGACTTGGAGTTCATATACGTGCTCAGTGGATGGGAAGGGTCTGCTCATGATTCGAAAATACTTAACGACGCAATGACAAAAAGAAATGGACTGAAAATAACGCAAGGTAATTTTACTTTTATCTAATGTGAAGTTTTGAGTTTTTTGGTTAAGTTATTTTCGGGTTCTACTTGACGAAGTTTTCTTTTTGTGTTTTATTCAGGTAAATATTACTTGGGGGATGGTGGCTTTGCAAACCGACGATATTGTTTAACACCATTTCGTGGCCAACGTTATCATTTGAAAGAATTTTCTGGTACGGGTAATCATGCGAAAAAGGCTGAAGAATTATTTAACATGCGTCATGCTTCTTTGAGGAATGTAGTTGAAAGATTGTTTGGTGTTGTGAAGTCTCGTTTCTTGATCTTTAAGTCTCAACCTCCATTTCCGTATCAGGTGCAAGCGGAGATAATGACAGCTTGTGCAGGCCTACACAACTTCTTACGAAAAGAATGTCGTTCAGATGAGTTTCTTGTCGAGGAAGAGGAAGATAGCCATCCATCAACGCTTGTAAATGACGACGAAATTTTGACACAACAAACTCAAGAACAACAACGTCAAGAAGCTAATGCATGGAGAAAGAGTATAGCGGATGATATGTGGGAAAATGTTCGTGAACAAAGGGAGTTAGAATTGTATGGAGACCGTTAAATTGAAGGGAAAAAAATATCTCGTTACACAAAATAATATACTATTGATACAGAGATATGATCATTTTCATTTATTTTTTTCCTTTGATTAAAGATCAATGTTATTTGCAAATGAGGGTTTATTGTTTCTTAAAAGAGAATAAGTTAGGAGTGAACTCTCTCAGACTCCCCCAAACTCCCCCGAACTCCCTCTAATAAACTCTCTCAAAATACCTACACTCTCCCAAACTCCCTGCACTCAAAAACACCAAACTCTCTCAAACTCCCTACACTCTCTCAAACTCTCTGAGATTTAAAATACACTCAACTCCCCCGAAATCACTCGAGGACTAACCCCCTGTAAGTTCATCGGTCGTGGTGTCGGTAGTCTTTGAGGGTTAAAATGGTAATTAATCAACGACCAACTTTAGTTGCACATGAATTTTTCCGTGTTTTTTTGGGATCAATGAGCGTCTTGACTAGTCAATGGTCCGGTGACCGTCAACAAGGGTCACGGATGTGGGTTGAAAAAACCCTATTTTCCACTAGTGTGGTTATCCATTATTAATAAGTACACTTTTTCTATTAAACATAAAAGTGGAAAGATTAATCAAGTTGCAGACGCTCTCTAAGTAGACGGCGATATCTTTGAGCAACTATTCGAAATGAGAGTTTTGCTTTTGATTATATTAAAGAGATTTATGCCGAGGATGATGATTTTAAGCCACTTTGGGAACAATGCAGTTCTTTGGCTCATGGAGTTGATGATTTTCTCATTCAAGATGGATTCTTATTTAAAGGTAATCGTCTTTATATTCCTAATGGTTCTTTACGTCTTCATTTAATACGTGAACTGCATGGAAGTGGACTTGGTGGTCATTTTGGCAGAGATAAAACTATTGCACTTGTAGAGGAACAATTTTATTGTCCTTCTCTAAAGCGTGGTGTACAAAAATATGTTATGAGGTGCATGGTTTGCCAACAAGCTAAGGATACTGTTCTGAACACCGTCCTTTATACCCCTTTACCCGTTCCGGAAGCTCCATAGGTGGACATTAGTATAGATTTTATTCTTGGTTTACCTCGTACAGTTCGAGGCAATGATTCAGTGATGGTTGTTGTAGACAGATATTCCAAGATGACTCATTTTATAATCTGTAAAAAGTCTACCGATGCTTCAAATGTTGCTTCTTTATTTTTCAAAGAAGTAGTTCTTTTACATGGAATTCCTAAGTTCATTACTTCTGATAGAGATACAAATTTTTTGAGTTATTTCTGGAAGACATTGTGGATGTGTTTGGGCACTAGTTTAAAGTTCAACACTACTTCTCATCCTCAAACAGATGGACGGACTGAAGTTGTTAATCGTTCTTTGGGAAATTTGATTCGATCTAAATGTATTGATAACAACAAACAATGGGATATATTACTACCTCACATGGAGTTTGCATTCAACACTTCAGTGAACAGATCCACAGGTAAAACTCCTTTTAAAATTGTTTACTCTAAAGTACCTTATCATGTATTAGACTTGGTTGTACTTCCCAAGTTACATACTTCCAATATCAAAGTTGATAATCTCTTGGAGCAAGCTTCTCAAATACATCATGAAGTCAAAACAAAACTTGAGGAGTCTAATTCTAAATACAAGGATGCTGCAAATAAGCATAAAAGATTCAAAATATTTCAGGAAGAAGAGCTAGTCATGATTCATCTACGTAGAGAAAGATTTCCAGTTGTAACTTATAACAAGACTAAGATGAAGAAGTACGACCCTTTTAAAGTTTTGAAGAAAATCAGTGACAATGCATATGTCATTCATCTACCTAACGACTGGAACATCTCTAATGTGTTCAATGTTCAAGAATTTTTCACCTTTCATGGTGATAATGACCTACTGCTTGTTTCTACCAACTCTGAGGCGAGTTTTTTTCAAGAAGGGGGGACTGATGCAGGACATCTACCTATTTTCAATGCATCAAGTGTACCAGTTGACCCACTTGGTTCGTATCAACAATTATAGTTGATCCCTTTACATCTATATCAACTATTACAGTTGATCCTTAGCGTCTGTTTAGGTTTACTTGTTTTTCAAGTCTTTCCTTTCCTAGTTTTTGTAGAATTCCTTTTTATTTTCTCTTAGTCGGTTCCTGTAACATATTTAAAGGCCATGCCTTATTTGTTTTAAGGACAATCTATTATTATCAACACCCGTTCTTCTCTTAACTTCTTCTTCAAGTTTAATTATTTTCATCCATAACTTAATTTTTTTGTCATCCCTGCAATC
This sequence comes from Papaver somniferum, assembly GCF_003573695.1. NCBI lineage: Eukaryota > Viridiplantae > Streptophyta > Magnoliopsida > Ranunculales > Papaveraceae > Papaver > Papaver somniferum. Next base: position 157,171,125 of record NC_039358.1, on the reverse strand, counting down.
TCCATATTGCCTTCTTCTTACACGTTCTACACTACTTTTGAATGAAACGAGATTTAACTCCCCGTGTTTCTCCACAACTTCGAAAAGAAAAATCAGACTCTTGACTTGTTACACTAGGCATTCCTTGAACTCCAATCCCAGAAGACTTTATTAACGAGTAGCTAAGAACATCTTGTTCTTCCTCTACAAGAACTTCAAGCATATTTGTAGTTGTTTGAACACTACCAACAAAGGATCTAGATTATTGTTGTTGCACATTGCTACACCATCTTTTCTCAATCTCGATGAAAATTGTGAAAATCACACAATTACTTACAAGGTATAAGCAAGTATTATGTGTACATATAGATGAGACCATTGCCTTTGTTTCAGTCGTGATTATTCCTAGGTGCATCTAGAATCACCAACATTATTATTAACTAAAGATCACCAAGATTATTATTAACTAAAGATTCGGTAAACCCACGGGCATGTTTGAATTCTAAAACCTGGCCAAATTGGGGTATACCCAGATTAATTGAGGTATACCCATTTTGTTCCCAACCATAATAGAGGGTTAAGGGGTGTCTATTATGTGTAAAGTTACCTAATTACCCTTCTCCTAATAATAACCAAAACCACCCCTTTTGGGTTTTAGATCAAAACCTTATTAATTTCTTTCCTTCTCCTTCATCATCAATCTAATGATCAATTCCTTTCTCCTACTCTATATTTCATCGTTTTCAAATGAAAAAATATCGTCGATTATGATCTTTTTTATTGTCGATTAATCCTTTCAAATTCATTCTAATACTTTGTTTTGTTATTTGAATGACAAATTAGATCAGAAAATTTGAAATTGTTGAATTGTAGTTACACAGTCGGCTTGGTATTTGTTTGTCGAGCATGCCGACTTTTCATATTTATTTTTAGTCGGCAAGCTTATAGGATGAATAACATGCCGACTTTTCATATTTATTTTTAGTCGGCAAGGTTATAAGATGAATAGCATGCCGACTTTTCAAAGAATTTTGTTTCTGAAAGTAATATTTACAGGGTCGGTACGGTATTCATCCTTATACCTTGCCGACTAAGAACTTGAAAATTTGAACCTTGCCGACGATAGTTTAGTTGGCAAGGTTATGAAATTAAAACCTTGCCGACTAATTATGCATTTGTAACACCTTTCTCTGTATGTCAAAAATCCTATAGTCGGCAAGGTATTTTTTTTCGACCTTGCCGACTATAAGGTAGCCGGCAAGGTAAAAAATCAATAAGATGCCGACTAGTGAATAATTTACAACAGTCTCCTGTGTATCAAAAATAATAAAGTCGGCATCTTCTTCATTCACCGACCTTGCCGGCCGGATATAGTCGGCATGTTATTCATCCGTATACCTTGCCGGCCAGATATAGTCGACATGTTTTTCATTCGTCAACCTTGTCGACTTTTCATAGTTTCATAATTGAAAGTGTTGATTTCTTCTTTAATTTTGAGTATGATTTCACACATCAGCTTTGCAATCCCCTTTTTAGAAGTGTTTGGGTAGTATGTTTTCATTTTCTTTGCAAAAAAATTCTTAAAACTATTTTTTTCATCAAAAATCTTCCCACATGAGTTCAATCAAAAACAAAATTTGATAACTTAAATTCATAAGTTTTAATCTACCTAATTAACTCATCTAAACTCAATTAATTAACCTAATCAAAAATTTTAGTGTTAATTAGACAAGGGTATATTTTTTTTTTGCTAAGTAATAATTTTATTAATAACCAAAAAGCACTAGGATTACAAAAGATTACAGCAGATTAAATAGAAAAAGCAAAAATAAAACAAAAATTACAGCCTAAACAGTCCTATAGTATTTTTGCTTTTCATTTTCAAGGTTTACAAGGAATGGAGGTTTACTAGTGTAGATATGTTGTTCTCCTCTATGCAGATTTGCTCCTCTTTTTGCTAGGTCATTAGCAGGGAAGTTGACTTCCTTGTAATTATGAAGAAACTCACACTTGGTTGCAGAGTTGCAAATTTGTTCCCATCTAGAAATTGCAAACCAAGGAACTCTAGCATTTTGAAATGCTGCTATTGCTGCTTTTGAGTCTGAGCTGAAAAGAAGAATTCTAAATCCATTGTGAATAGCCCATTCACCTGCACATAATATTGCCATAATTTCTGCAAAGAAATTAGTTGCAATCCCCAGACCTCCTTCAATGGCTATCGCTACTTCTCCAGTATCATTTCTAGCTATAATTCCTTACCCTGAGCTCCCTGGATTCCCCTTTGAAGCTCCATCACAGCACAAAAGAAGTTGGTTCTTCTGAGGCAGCTTGAAAGATATTTCTTTAACAACACAAGTTTTGACCTTTCTGCATTTCGTACCAAAATGTTTTAAGATTTGCAGGTCATAAACTGTATTCCACATGGGCTTCTTCATCCTAACTTCACCTTCTACAGTAAGACAAGGATATATTAACCATTTAGAAAATACAAGATTAAGGGATGACCTATTTTACTTCAAAATAACTTGACTTTTGTCTCATTAGGTATACCCCAATTAATTTGGATATACCACAATCAAGCCAGGTTCTAAAACTAGTATCTATTTTGTTTATTTCTGCTGTCTCGAAATCCAAAGATTCTGTATATCTGTCACTGACAACAGTACTAAATCCTTAAAAAGAGTCAAAAGACACAACTGATGTCAGGCAGGCAGCAGCCTTCATTGATAGTTTGTTAGAATTGATTATATTAAAAATTTATTTTGTACAAAAAAAACAAACTTCATAAATCAATAAATATAAAAGTAATAAGTGGTGTTAGTTAGGAGTATCACTTGCCATCACTCACCTCCATAAATCAAATCCGTATCATTGAATTTATTGACAAGTTGAAAACCCTTTTCTTGTGGTTTCTTTCTGTCTTCTCACATGAAATGAAACTGAATGTAGCTAGTTAAGGATTGACTGTGGTTGCCGGTCTGCAGAAATGAATACCAGAAAAAGCTCATGGTTCTTTATTTTTGCTGTGTTAATCTTATTTTTATCAAAAATTCATCCTGTTATCGCTGCTGATACAATCTCTGTAGGTCAATCCATTACTGGAAAACAAACAATCATATCCAAAGGCGGCGTCTTTGAATTCGGTTTTTTCTCACCGGGCAAGTCTCAGAATTATTACATAGGTATCTGGTACAAAAAACCCACAGTTGAAAAAAGTGCAGTAGTTTGGGTGGCAAATAGAGATAAACCCATCCTTGATCCAGCTGTTGCAGAGTTCAAATTATTAGAGAATGCTAATTTAGTACTTTTTAGTGAATCCAAAATCCAAATTTGGTCTACAAATACAACCTCAAATAACTCGAAATCCTATGAAGCTGTTCTTGGGGATGATGGAGATCTCGTGTTAAGAGACAGCTCGAATTCAGCTGTGGCGATCTGGCGGAGTTTCGACAATCCAACCAATATATGGTTACCCGGGGGGAAACTTGGATTAATAAAACGTACCAACAGAACACAGACGCTTACTTCGTGGAAAAACTTAGAGGATCCAGCTCCCGGAATCTTCACACTAGAACTAGACCCAAGTGGAATCAGCCAGTATGTGATAAAGTGGAATCGCACCAAAACATATTGGAGTAGTGGGACATGGAATGGGGAGTACTTCAGTTTAGTTCCTGAAATGCGAGTAAAAAGTAATTTCTTTACTTTCGACTATATCGATAATGATGATGAGAGCTATTTCACTTATGATGTTGTTAACAAAGCATTAAATTTTCGATTTGAGATGAGTATGTGTTGCGTCTGTAATAATAAAACACTTAAGAAAGATGTTAGAAAGATGTTAGAATAAAAAGATTAATTTCTAGAAGGTAAATATACACTCAATTGGACTGCAAACAGAGGACAGAGTCACGTGTTCAATACGCTGTCCTTAACACGATATTTGACCGGTACGCCTCAAGAATGAGTGATGCTTATACCATGTGGTCAAGTTCGTATCCAGGATAAAACTGCCCGTTGCAAGCACTGTTAGCATTACAGTACTTGCCCACTCTTACGACCTCAACAGCAATTGCGCACGGAATGAAAAATAAAGGACCACACAGGGGGAGAAGACGAAAAGAAGAGGATAGTAGCTCTTCTGGACACAAAACGAAATGAGAGAAAGTGATCGCTTTATATAGGGGAGAATAGAGAGAGGTCTCATAAACGCGCATTAAAACGATTTCAATTAATTCAGATTTTTTCCAACGGTTTTAAACGTTCATGCATCACTTAATATCGATTTGAAACGTTCATGCGTTCATGCAAATTAATGTTCATGCATAAACATAATGTTGTCCAAAGAAATTTTGCCAATAAATCCGTGTGCATGCACGGCGTGTGTGAAAATGTGCGATTGCACCAACTAGCCCATTGCCTAAGTCCTCTCCCTCGCACAAAAGTGCTAATGACCCAAGGGCCACTCTAATATCAAAAAATTCAATACTTATGGAGAGGTATCATCTTTAGTTTTCCCTATGTGGGACTAAAGGTTCATTCACAAATAGTGAAAATGAGCTAGTGTCCTTAGTGACCAATAGATCCTAAGTTCCAATCCCACCAAGACCAAAAAACCAAACTATTGTATAAATTCATTTTCTCTAACAGTATGTCCGGCCAAATCAAGCAGTATCTTTGGTCTGAAGATACCCAGGAGTGGAATTTGTTTTGGGCTCGACCTTCTCGGCAGTGTGGGGTTTATGGTATCTGTGGACCTTTTGGGATCTGCAACCAGAATTCCACACGACTTTGTACTTGTATGCAAGGGTTTAAAGAACGTTTTCCAGAAGATCGGAATCTCAATGATTCAACTGGCGGGTGCAAGAGGAAAACAAGTTTAAAGTGTGGGGACCAAGCCTCTTATTCACTGACGCGCAACATGGAATTACCTGCAAATGTCCAGTCTTTGGAAGTAGAGAATTTCGAAGAATGCAAATCAGCTTGCTCGAGTACATGTTCTTGCAAGGCTTATGCATATGCGAGTGATGGGTGCTCATTGTGGGACGGTGACTTATTAAATGTTCAACAACTCTCACCTGGTGAAACTGGTGGACGGGATTTTTATCTCAGACTTGATCCATCTGATATCCTCTCCACTTCTGAAGGTAAATTGAAGACTGCTTCTTCAATTGGATTCTCTTCATCGATACTAAGGTTTCAGCTAAGCTTCTTTTCTTACTTTGAGGCTTCTTATGAGATTATTTTTCATTTTTATAGCATAATGGGTATACATATATTTGTATAGGACTAGCCAATGGCACCAGCAAGAAGAATAAAGGGGCAGAGCTGATGACAATCATTATCTCAGTTGGTACGGCTATGATTGTCCTTGGTCTCATCATCTACTTTGCCATTTGGAGGAGGACGACCAAAAAAGAAGGTAAACCGTAATGGACCTGTAGCCAGTGCGAATATACAATTTACCGCATAGTTTCATCTTTGGGCATAACATTACTCATGGCTGCTCCATTATTTAACGTATTAATAGGTAAGAATGAGGAAATCCGTACACAAGAAGACCTTGAACTACCTTTAATAGACCTGATTACCATTGAAACTGCTACAAACTACTTCTCTCAGCAAAATAAAATTGGGGAAGGTGGTTTTGGTCCTGTATACAAGGTATATTTTGATTCATTTGAGAACTGAGATTTAGTAAAAGCCAAAGAGGAATTAACATTTAACATTTCACACTTCTTGTTGTCATCTTCCATTTACAGTATTTATAACTTGTAGGGTTGTCTAGCAGAAGGACAACAAATAGCTGTGAAAAGACTTTGTAAGGAATCTGGTCAAGGACTGAATGAGTTTAAGAATGAGATCATTTTGATTGCTAAACTTCAGCATCGAAATCTTGTTAAGCTCTTAGGGTGCTGTATTCATGGAGATGAAAGGTTGTTGGTCTATGAGTACATGCCGAATGGAAGCCTGGACTATTTCATATTTGGTTCGTCCTTCTAATCTATGCTTGTTGTGCTTTTTTGTGGATCACATTCTTGCTCATGTTTATGTGTAAATACATCTCTAGAATCTTGTTAATTCTAGGGATTTCCATTGACTTGGACTGCCACATTGCTCAGATGAAAAGCGAAGCACATTACTCGACTGGAACAAACGAATGAACATTATTATGGGAATTGCAAGAGGACTTCTTTATCTTCACCAAGATTCTCGATTGAGAATTATTCACAGGGATCTCAAAACCAGCAATATTCTACTAGATATTGACTTGAACCCAAAAATTTCAGACTTTGGTATGGCCAGGCTTTTTGGAGGAGATCAAACCGAAGGAATGACTAGGAGAGTAGTTGGAACATAGTAAGTATTTAACTTCAGACACTGAATCAGGATCCACATTTCACAGTTATCAGTACTTAACATGTCTTCTACCTTGTTGTTCAGTGGTTATATGTCTCCAGAATATGCGATAGACGGGCACTTTTCTCTGTGAAATCCGATGTCTTCAGCTACGGAGTCTTAGTCTTAGAGATGATTAGTGGAAAGAAGAACAGAGGGTTTTCCAATGACAGCCACCAACTTAACCTTCTTGGACACGTATGTACTAAATTCAGTTTAGCAATTTCTTTATTTGGTTTGTCTTGTAAATTACAATAGTATAGTTGCTTAATAACAAAAACAATATGATCTCGCTGTAGGCATGGATGTTATGGAATGAAGGCAAAGCTTTAGAGATAATAGACCCATGTTTGGGGGATGCACTCCCCGTATCTGCTGAAGCACTAAAATGTATTCAAGTGGGTCTGTTATGCGTTCAACAGCTACCAGATGATAGGCCAACTATGTCAGCTGTTGTTTTTATGTTGGGGAGTGAAAACGCTGTATTACCGGAACCTAAAGAACCAGGATTTTTTGTAGGAAGAAACCCCACTGATACAAGTAGTAGTAGAGAAAGGAATAGTGAAAATCAAGTAACCATTTCATTAGTAGAACCTAGGTAGATATAGAACGTGTTTCTGTTGGTAGAATGGAAAAACAGAACAAGATGCCATCTTCTTTACCTTCTTCCTCTCTTTATTGGCTAGCTGTGATTTTGCATATATTTATATATACCTGATGTAACTGCCGACTTCGTTTGAGCAGCTTGAATTCTGTTCAAAATCTATAGAAAATTTCATCAGCCGTGTTTCGAAATTTTATAAGAGTGGTTTTTGTTACATACCCTCTCACAAATTTGAAATGGGACTATTTCCCTATTCATTAAGCCTAAATCGACCATAAGACATGTACCAAGGCACATGATCATTGTCATTAGACAGATGAGGGAAAATCGTCCTTCATTACAGTAAATGGAAGAACAGATGGGTGAAATAAAACGAATAGCGATTGACGAGTGACGACCCAAAATCTGCACTTTAAATCTTTAATCCGAAATCACATCCAAAATCTCAATGGTAACTAATTATTTGTGCTACTGCGGTGAATTTTAGCCATTTTGGCATGATAATACGAGAAGAATAATAGATGCCCCATATCGTAGAAGATGTCCCAACAAATAGCATCCCCTTGATAATAGAGATAAGGGAGTCTTTATAAACACAACTCTTGAGTCATCCGGAGGAAAAAGAAGTAAAAAAATGGCTACTTCTGCATCTTCTACGATGGCTACTAAAACCCTAGTTCTTCGAAATCCTAATTTCAGACAATCTTATCCTACACGCTCCAATCGTATAATCACTCACTCTCGGATAAATTATCCAAGAATTTCTCTCTACAACAACAGCAGCAGATCCAAATTCCCTTCCAATCTTACTCACTCAATCCCAAAATTTAGGGTTTCTGCTTCATCATCATCAACAGCTTCTCCTATTCTCCCAACGTCAAGCCCTAAGACCAACTCTGTTCTGTCCGATTCAACTCGCTCGATAACATCTATCTTTGCTGTTGTTTTATCGTTATCGAAATTGTTTGGAAATGCAATTCAAGGAGTTTTAAAGAAGGTTAGCTTAACCCCAACACCAGAAGAATTGGGGAAACTACAGAATTTGAAAGAAAGTTTGGTTTGTACAGTTGGACCTTTGTTTTTCGCCGCGGTTCGTGAAAGACCCAGAGGGTATTTGAATACACCTCTTACTGTTGTTGCCTCAGGTATGTCTAAATGGCTTGATATCTATAGTGGGGTTTTAATGGTTAGGGTTTTACTTAGTTGGTTTCCAAATATTCCTTGGGATCGTCAACCACTTTCTGCAATTAGGGATTTATGTGATCCTTACTTGAATTTGTTTCGAAATATTATTCCTCCCATTTTTGATACCCTGGATGTGAGTCCACTTTTAGCTTTTGCTGTTTTGGGTGTGTTGGGATCAATTCTTAATAACAGCAGGGGAATGTATTGAAGAGTATAATATAATATCTTGTTTGATAATAATTCGGAGATGGGTTTTCTTATGGTTTATGCATGGGGGGACTGTAAAACTGGAGTAAGTTCTGCAGTTCAAGTTTTTTGTTTCGTTTGCTATTCTTGCTGAATGTAATACTGGTTATCATATCTGAATGTATGAATACTGAGATTTTGTGAAAAATAATGTCAATTTTTATAGTTGTGCATTTGCTTTCTTGTTCTTTATGGAGTCTTATATGATGTTTAATAAACAAAAATTTAACTGACGATTGAAATTATTGCAACTTCATTTGATTATTACAGTAGTTTATCTCCTTATTGATGTTATTAAGTATCTTGAAGTATACCAATAATTTCATATTCTACTTTGGATGAGTGAAAAAGGAAAAACCTAATCTTTCAGCATTTGGAACTGTTGAGGTCTGTTACACATTTCTTTGGCTCGTAAAAACATATGTCGTGTTTGGGAATGAAACCTTAGAGTATACAGACTTGGCATATCTAGTATAGGTGTCTAAGTTTATGGTACTAAACCGTTCTAATTCAGGCAACATTTGAGATCCAGAGGTGAAACTTTGCAACTTAGGAATTGCACACCTTGGTGATTATATAACTTTCCCTATGTACTTCCCTTAAATTTATTTATCTCAGATTAAACACTACTTAATTAAACTGAATGACTTCGTAAGTTATCTTTGAGATTAATGGAGCAGTTCACATTTTCTACTACATGCAAGATTTTCTTGGTGTGCTGTTGTGTAGTAATAGCACATTTATGGCTTTGTGTTTATGGAATATTGAATTTCAACACGCTTGCAAATGTTATACTAATTGCAAGCCAGCAGCAATAGTAGCACATGTTCGGCTGACTTTTCTTGTGGATAAATAGTTTTCTGAACATGGAGAATGGAATTTCTGAAGTTAAACTAGTTGCAAAGCTGTATAGTCCCCCATTCATTGCATTTTTGATAAGAAATGTTCTGTGTGAGTGTTACAGACAATAAGATTAATCATGAAATAAAAACTCTGTACACTGTTCTGGTTGCACACAAATGTATGTGTTCTTTATCGATATTGGAAGATGTATTTATCATAGGATGTCGGTGTTCTTTAATAGCTCGTGTCCTTATGATGTGATCTTATATAACTTTTCACGCTTTATACCAGTCCTCTGCTGATTTGTTTTTTGTTTTAGTCTATATCTATGGTCAAGATATCACAACAGATCATAGATAAGAGTGGAACATATTTATTGGTAGATGATATTGGAAATGGGCTTCGCGGGGATCAAATGATCAGTTAAGTGTTGGTTGATTTGGATCATCATGTTTCCAGCGGTAGTTAAATGTTGGTTGATTTGGATCATTGATTCAATCATAGCGAGTCCTTTAGGTGGAATACTTGGCTAAGAGTTTTACGCATTATCACGGGCCATCCAAAATGTTTGAATATTCTATTCAGCTAAAAAGGGACATGATTTTTACAGCAGATGTGCACTAAAAACATTTCTGGGTCACACTTCATATGTTCCTAACTTTGACATTTTTGCTGATTGTCTATAGTCATGTCCATCATTGTTTCATTATGGAATTCATGTGTGTCTCACACATAAGGATCAGTAATCACTTAGATTTGTTGTGCTCTTGTGATAGTTTTAATCCAGTTCAACGGCCATATGTTGCTAACCTACCATGTGCACTACACACTCTTCAGTACATTTGAGTGTAAAGTTGTTCTGATGCAGGGGCATATTCTACAAACTCTGTCATGTTCTCCTTGTAAGTAATATGAATTTTCAGATCTCCAACACTCTGGATTGGAATACAGGTTTTCTATTTGGATCAAAATGTGTGAATAGTTGATTTTGTTTATTATCAAGTCCAGTCCTTAGATCTATGTGAATACAGATTTAAGAGCTTCTCCAATGGTCAATGTGTTAGTTTCATATGTGGCACCACCTTGACGATATCCTCTTGATATTTATTTACCATAATTGACAATAAGTTCCTAAACATAAGGAGCACAAAATTTCAATCTCCTACCCATAGGTTTTTCTAACTTTTACATGTGTCATTTATTTTATTTTTGATAAATTTGCATTAGTCACTAAATCAAATTACAAAAACAACATAATGTTTTTTGTTTTTTTTTGAAAATTAAGTTGATTAAAAAGCACAAACAGGTTACAAAGAGTTACTCAAAGTGTTGGTTGCTCTTGTCTCATGACAGTTTGAGATATTGGCCCCTACCAACATATTGTTAACTCCTATAGCAAGAAAGGGAAATACATTTGAAATTGAAAAGTGAAAATCTGACTGTAAAAACATCTGAAATGCATTCAGGCATATGAAACCAAATCTGCTTGTGGATGTTCTTTTGTTAGAATGTCCGCCACTTTGTTGCATTTCCTATTCTTAAAAGAGATACCCTAAAAACTGTTACATGATGTTAAAAAACAATATGTTATGTTACAAAAGAGACTCTAAACGGAAGAATACTGAACTAAAAACATACAGGACGCTAAACTTCGCTAAACCTATAAAATATAAAGTGCCATGATGCTCGATCAATCCCAAAAATGAGGTTTATTGTCAAATATTTCAATTTCTCCACTTCTCATTCCAACATCCCTTTTCGCTAGTTATGAGTTGAAAGATTCATTTCTCTGTAAACATGATCAAAGCTAACTCTCCTCAGAATTTTCAATATGCGATACCACCTAGCTTTGTAACCCGAAACACCTCATTCTTGCAAAAACTTGATAAAAACAGACATCACCTTCACATCTACAAAACATCTGCACAAGCCCATTCCAAAGCAATAATAATCGTCATAGATTCAACCGCAAATTTAGATAGAACTCCAAGCTACTCATAGCAAAAACATAATCTCCTTGATCACTTCTGCAAATAAACTCATATATGACTCCCTGAATTACCTATAGAGGAACCATCACAACATAATAAAGTCTGATTTTGTTCAGGCAGCTTCAATAATCTGCTACTTCCTAGTAGTTCTGCTAAACCAAAACATTGCAGAATTTGAAGATCATAGACATAGTTGAACATATATCCCCTCATCCTTTATCCGAACTCATGCACAGTAGACATAATCTTCTTTTGTATTCTAGTAGCGGACCAATCCCTTTTCTCAGGTGACATGGAATTTCTGCGCAGCTATATATTCACAGCACCATTACACACAACAAGCAACCAAATCTCTTTCATTATAGGGCTCTTATTCTTAGCTCTATGAACCATATCTTGAAAAGCCAAAAATAACGCATAGCTAATCTCAATCAGCAACACCAATATCAGACTCTCACAAAAGGTCAACTGTGGCTTATTACTGCGTAATTAGTGTTGAAAAGCCAAGAGTTATTAAGAACCAAAAACATGACAACTCGTAAGATGGAAGTTAACAAAAAGCTATATTAGAGAATTGCTCGGTTGAACCCACCAATCATTGGTATGTCAAATTTGATTGTCATATTTTAGTTCCAAAACTCGAAGATGCTTGATTTGATTACTAGAGTCAACTGCGTTAGGTTAGACTAAGAACGTAGAAAAGTTAAGGCTTTTTCTTTTTACTCATGAAGAACCTAAAGACGTATCGGCAACAATAAATACGTTTTCCTTCAGCTCGAGTTTAGTAACGACAGACTTGAATTGTTCCACTTATATATTTGTTCTTTCAAGTCAGTATTTATTGAAAACATAACATATGTAGTAAGGTTTGTTTACTTGTCTATAGTATTGGTGACTCGGTCATTATACTGTGATCAAGATATTAATGAAAGATATACTAGTTGTTTCATGTAACTTGATTATATGAATTTACGAAGTATAGTTTTATTACGGACTTCGTGAATCGACATTACACTAATTGGTAACTTGTTATTATTTAGTGTATTGAACTTCCTGATGAATTCAACCTTTGAGATTATGTTGGGAAGCAATTTCATAAATATAGTTTAAAGAAGTAGACTTGCGAAATGTTGTTTCTAGTTGAAATGGAATTCAGGTATGATCCTAGGACCGATCCCTGGTCAAAAAGGATCGATCCCAAGACCGATACTGACATAGTTCAATCGTGTTTATAAATTACGATATGTTTGTTATCTTCGGGTTTTCTGCAAACATCGAGATGTATACGCCTTGAACTTGGAATGGTCATAATATGTCAATATAGTGATTTGAACATGTGCTAAACTCTTATGTATTAATATTCAATTATTTTCCTTTGGTACTCAAGGAAAGATCCTGAAACCGAAATTCAATATCTTTTAGATATTCTGAAAATATATGCTTACCATATCCCAGAGGTTTGTGTTAGAGCATTGCTCGGTCGAACTCACAAGTATTGCTATCTCAAGCTTGTTGTCAAATTTTGTTGATAAAAACTATACCTTGATTTCCAGTTTACATTTTAGTCAAGTCTCAGATTAGGATAGAAGTGTGTAGTTGAGCACTAGACATCACTGCGTTCTACCGTTTGAAGGCGAAGATCAATCGAAGCTTTTAGAGAACTTCATCAATAAAACGTAAGTGAAGAAAGAACCACATATTACTCAAGTTTTCACCTTTCTATCTATGAGACACTGTCGCATGACTAAATTGGACTTTACATGCATAAAAGAAATTTCGAGTCAAGTTTATCTTGTTAATTATTCTCGAAATATGTTGACTAAGCTTAAGAAAATTTGTTCATACTTGATGACTTTGGTTAAGAACAATTAATTGTTTATGACCTAAATTATGATTCAAGATTATCATTTGAAAATAGCCTGGAACAGTGATATGTGTCATTGATGTTATTTGGGAATGTTTCAAATTGATTAATAGAGAGATACAAAATTATTGTAAATCTGGATACAGAACAACACACGTAACAGCTTACATACTGGCGCAAACTGTTATAGGTATGGAGCCGCAATACATGTACCTAATACACGTACTGTCTTAGCTATAGTTCAGCAACGATTTTATCTTTGGATTACCAATATGTGTGAGTTAGTAGAACCGATCATAACTTGTTATGTATATTGGTAAAACTAGTCGACATGCCTGACTTATGTATTGGTATGACTTTTATTAGTGTAACCGATCCTAAGTAATCACCTTAGATGGTATGATCGATATTTGTAATTGGTGTAACCGATCCAGTTGTAAACTAGAGTCGTCCTCTCCTTTAAGCCTTTTTAGGTTTAGTGACTAAAAAGACTTCACTTAGGGATTCATGAAGCAAGGTCCAACTATCTTTATCTTTATAGTTCGTGTATCCTGATCTTGCTACTAATTGTTGATCATTTAGCTCCAACATGCGAGTTAGATAGAAATCACAAAGTTTCTTCGTCTCAGACTTTGTGATTCCACTGGTATATTCCTCTATAACGATTCTTGGTTGAAATCAGAGTAGGAATTACTTGTGAGGTGAATAATAATCTAGGCTGCTCTTCGGAGTCATAAGACTGGATTTTGAGGTTTTCTAGACTTTGTTTATTGCAATCGATTCCTACCTCACCTTGATCTTTGATCGGAACGGAAATCACATATAGGCTTATCTGTGGGAGGCAGATTGGTTTAAAGTCTTCAATTGAGTTAAAGCAACTCTTAGGCTGTAAAGGACGTCAGCTAATGAAATCAATTGGGCAGAGTCTTGCAGGATTCAAGAGGCGTAAGGAGCACGACTGTAACTGAATCGTTGTGACGGTAGATTCGGTCTCAACTACATTTAAGTCTGAAATTTTGATAGTAGGTTATTGTCTGTAGCGGCTTAGTACAGTTTGGTGTCCAAATCTGCACTAAGTCGCGAGGTTTATCTGCATTTAGGGTTTCCTCGTTAACAAAATTTCTAGTGTTTGTGTTATTCCTTTTCCGCGTTATATTGTTTATCTTTATAATTGAAATATCACAGGTTGTACATAAAATCAATTCAAGTAGATAAGTCCATCGTAATTTTTGGATACGACTTGATTGATCTTGGATATTGATCTTTGGAATCGTCCAAGTACTCTCACAGAATAACCAAGTTCACGGACTTGTCTCTGTTTACATGCTGATTGTGAGAGAAAGAGATGTAAGCTCCTATATAATTCCTGATTGATATTCATTAAGTTGAACTCTCGGAATTGTATTTGAGCCTAATCCATATAAATTGCCTAAGAAAAATTGGTGGTGTATTTTGGTACCCCCGTATTTTTATTCTCTCTCAGATGGGCTTGCAAAATTTGAAGAATTCTCAAGCCCCGGTCAAAAAAGTAAAAAAAAATGACGAAACGGCCAAACACCAAGTTCCCACATATGCAATTGGAAGGATATTAATCGGAAGATAAACTAATAGTAAGAATTTATTACATTTTGCTAAAGACCACTGGCACAAAAATCAAATCAAAAAGATACTTTTTTCTTTTTAAGCATAAAGAAAACAGAAAATAGTTAATCAATTTATTAACCGATAATTCTATATCTTCTGGGGATAAAATCCCGTGGGATTTCCCTATAGACACAAACTCAGTGGTACCCACCCCTGAAATTCTCCAACGGGTCCACGGGACTGTCTCTCACGGGATTTTATTCGGGATACAACCCTGGTCAACGTCGCATTACTCTTTATCAACGCTTTTTTATCAAGAAAATAAAGCGTGTGCAATAGTAAAGGTAATTTTGTCCAACTTAGTTAAATTAAGGGAATTTTAAAAAATGGTCCCAGTATTAAGACCCGATTCACAAAACCATCATAGTGTTACAAATCATTTACAAAATAGTCATCAATCTGTTTGGGTCAGAGTTAAGTTGGTGGGGTCCCCAGAATCAGAGTTAAACCAGGTGGCCAGTTTACAAGTTTGTCCCTCGCAGATTTAGCCCGTGTTAACTAGGATTCATCATCTTAGACATATCTATATCTCGAAGAAAATTGGACGGGTAGATGAAAACCCTAGGAAATTATAATCTTTTAAGAAAAATCGACCTCCTTCTCAATCTTATTTCACCGCCGCTTCTTCCTCTCTAACTTAATCTCTGCAACCGAGATTTGTTGTTCGTATGAAGATGGTAATATATAGATGATGTTGTTACGGTGAGGATAGTGGTATGTGTTTTGTGGAAACGTATAGAGAGAAATTTGTTATTAATTTCAGTTAGAGCAAAATGAAAGATTGGAGACGCAAAAATCTCAGGAGAAGTAAACAGGTGATTGTTCTTTCACTACTTCAAGTTGTTTAAATAGTTTTAATTTGGGTTTTTAATTTGAAATTTCAATTTGGGAATTTCTTTTAAAGAAATCTGATTTCAATTTCGATTTTTCGGAAACCCTAATTTCTTGTTTATAGGGAAAAATTGATTTTGTCTGGAATGGTGTTTAGTACGTATGATAGTTAGGATTCACAATTTTAAATTGGTTTGTTTTTGTTTCACTGATCTTGGTTATGGTGATGAAGGAAAACCATATTGGGTGACAATGAATTTGTTTTTAATGTATTAGTGTTGAAAATGTTGATGGGGGTAGATTGCTGCTGTGATGGTTGGTAATTGACCAAATGATTTTGGTGGTTTTTGATGTTGCTGCTGAAGATGTTAATTGATGTGGTAATGGACCAAAGTTGTGGTGTGGTTTTGAAGATGCTGCTGGTTTTTTAGATTTTGATGGAAATTGTAATCGATCAAGCTTTTAGATGCAAAAATGTACCAAATTGTGCTGATGTATACAGGTCCATGGCATTCAGAACATGACCATTGCTGGCTCCTAAAGGTTCACCATTCCAGACCAGGGTCTACTTGGTGCCAAATCCGTCTGGTTAATTGTGGTTAAGATGCTTGAGTTATAAGGGAATGGTATTTATGTGAAATTCTGAGAGCGTTTTTTTGGATAGTGTTAAGTCGGATGGCAGATGACCATTTTGTAATTATAATTGAAAAGCATGATCAATTTGTAACTCAATTATAAAAAGTAGGACCATTTTATAATTGGCCCTTAAATTAATTAATCATGTCCAGTGAGGGAGTTGCACCCCTAAATCACAAACACTTCTCGATGACAAATTTCTTTTCAGTAGACACAAATATTTGACGGTAAAAGGATTGATTATGTTACTTAAAAAGGTAAATTTTATAGGTGTGAATCTAGATCCCTTTGTTGTATGATTTCTTTCTTCAATGATGATTACATGAGGAAACACCTGAATGGCTTTGATGAGATTTTACAGCACGAGTCATGACTGAAGTGAATCAAGAACGGACATGCTTCAACGGAACGCATTTTATGTTGCCTTAAATAGTATTGTATTTGACTACGGTGCATCATGATGAGGCCCGACAAACTGATCAATCTGCCTCACTCCTAGATAACTTATGAATTGGACTAGGGCCAATTAATCTATACGTGCCCTTTCAACATTGCTCTTCTAACCACGTGTTGCGACGTGGAAAATTTATTTGTTACTACGCAAGAAACATAGGCACGAAATCAATCAAAATGGCAGCGGATCCTAATTGATAACTAATCAATACCACTTGACTAGAGTTTAAAGAAGAAGCCTAGTATAGGCGGTCCGAATTTTTGATTTTAAGGGCTCACAAGAGAACAAATTCGGATCATGAAATAGTAATCTTCAAAACTTCTCCCAGTTTTATTTATGGCTAGAATACCATTGGTTAATTAGTGCTAATGATTAGATTAACAAAACTAAATAAGATTAAATTAGGTTAATAATTTGATTTATAATTATTGTTAGAAAATCAAAGATAAAAAGAAATGATTTTTTTCCTGAAAATTGAACTTACGGTAAGGTTTTCTAAGAACCCACAATTGGGGAATACCATTACAAATTGGGGGATACTCATGATTATATAGGGCTGGATTTTGGTTAAGGGGTATTTTCTAGGATACATCATTTATATGTCCCTACTTTTGACACTAAATAAATATATCCTTATACAACAATAAATATGTCCCTACTTCTTAATAACCTTATCCATTTAAAATTAGATTACCTTAATACCTTCACGCATATAATATTTTTCTTTATTTCAAAATGGAACAAATTTTTCCACTACCACTTCACCACCACCACTAGAACCACCACCACCAACATTCAACTACCATTCCACCACCACCGTTCAACAACCACCACCTACCAACCGCTACCACCACTAATATTCCACCACCACTCCTTCACCACCACCATTACACCACCAACAGTCCTCCACCACCACTAGTCCGTCGCCGCTACCACCACTAGTTCGTCGCCGCCACCACCACCGCCACTGTCAGCGCCGCCGCCGCCACCACTAGTTCAGATATTTTTGTATCAACAGCAGTAGTTGATCCAAATAAAAATAGAACCAACAGTAGAAGTTGATCCAGTTTAGGGGATCAACAACGATAGTTGATCCAAAAAAAAAAAGGATCAACAGTGGAAGTTGATCCAATTTAATGGATCAACAATGGTAGTTGATCCACTAAATTGGATCAAAAATGAAAGTTGATCCAAGTAAATGTAGTGAACCTGGCGTGAGTCGAACACACATCATCTGACATGGAGTCAGTCATGCTACCATTGCACCACAAGTTCAACATTGGAAGAAAATTACATGATTTAAACTACAAAGCATGATTTAAGCTACAAGCATGATTATGCTTATCCAAGGAAATATTGTCAACAATAGGAGTTGAAAGGATCAACAATAGTAGTTGATCCCATAAAAAATTGGGTCAACAACAGGAGTTGATCCCATATATGGATCAACAACCATAGTTGATTCCATAAAAAATTGGGTCAACAACAGGAGTTGATCCCATAAAATGGATCAACAACAACAATTAATCCCATAAAAACATAAACACCATTCAAAGCAACATTTATCACTACCCTAACATCCACCACCACTGCCGCAAAACTTAAACAACCACCACCATCAAAAACATCCAAAACAAATACAATTATAATACAGTCATTACCACCAACCTAAAAAAAGTCGTCAACAACAGTAGTTGATCCAATAAAAATTGGATCAACAATAGGAGTTGATCCAATAAACGGGATCAATAACAATAGTTGATCCAATAAAAATTGAAGTAAGTAGGTTAATGAAAGGACAATTGCTATACCTGGAACACCATCAACATGTTGAACTCGATCTCGAACACAGATTCAAACCTCCATTAAAAATAGCACCAATAGTTCCCATCACCAAATGTGACCCAAATCAAACAGAAACTTCATCTTCTTTGCTAATCTAACTCGATCTCAATCTTAATTTCATCTTAGGAACCCTAATTTCATATTTCCTTCTTCAATCTCTCAGTTTAGATTTCACAACACCAAAATTTATTAACTTTAATAGATCTATTGATAGCGGTTGCGGAGGTGATGGTGCTGGTTTTGGTGGAGGAACTCGAGATGATGATGATTCTTTGATAATTTAACTCGATCCCAATCTTAATTTCATCTCAGGAACCCTAATTTCACCTTTCGTTCTTCAATTTCTCAGTTTAAATTTAACAGCAGCAAAATATATTGACCTTGATAGATTTGTTGATAGCGGTGGCGGAGGTAACGGAGGTGGTGGTGCTGGTTTTGGTGGAGGCGATCGAGATGGTGGTGGTGATGGGAACGATGAAGATGGTGGTGGAGACGGAGATGAATATGGTGAGGACGAGATGAAGATGATGGTTCGTGTTTTGCTGAGAAGTAAAGAAGGAAGGGCGTGGAATTGATACATAAAGGATAAATATGGAAACCATGAAAATAACTTTTTTTGATAACATTTCAATTATGCCACTAGGGACATATATAAAATCTGTTAGGGATATTTGTGAAATCCCATCAAAAGGAGGGACAACAGTTCAATTTCTACTATTTTTTATTGAGATGTAATGACAATACTCTCCTTCACCCTACTAAAAACAAAAACCTAAAAGACACTAATCTCGTTCAAAGTTTCAGAGATCGTAAATTTCTTCTTTTATTTTTTTCTGGATTAAATGAGGGATCAAGTAATGACAAATCACGTTACGGAATCAAGTAAATTTCTTCCATTAAAACTTACATTTTGATTTTATAGTGTCAGTATACCCCAAACATCTAAACTTCAGTCGGCGTTGTGTTTAACCAAAAATCTATACCGACTTCCTTTATTTTAGTCGGTATAGCTTTTTGGTTAAACACAACGCCGACTGAAGTTTAGATGTTTGGGGGATACTAACACTACAAAATCAAAATGTAAGTTTTAACATGTTTGGGGATGTTCAAGGATAATTTAGTCATTACCAATATCTTTTGGATAAGGGACGTTTCAAATTACTTCATAATATTTTTTTTTATTTTTTAATGAGTATCCCCTAATTTGTAGTGGTATCCTCCAATTGTGGGTTCTTTTTTAACCGTAAATATACAGTTGGGACTTCATATTTCCACAACCACAGTAAAAATAAATAAATTGAAAATCTAAAATACGGTTGGGTTTTTAACCGTAAACCCTGAATACGGTTGGGAGTGATGTTTTTCCAATAAATATCTGCGGTTGGAAAACCCAATCGTAGGAAAACTTAAAGTAAACAGTAACATTGGTTTACGGTTGAGAGTTCATGTTTTCCCAACCGTAAATCAACTCTACGCTGGGAAAATATGAACTCACAACTGTACACAATTCTGTAACAATTTTAAATCCATAATCTGATCAAATCTTAACATATTCATGCAATCAAAAAGATGAGTTTTTCTATTTTTACCTTATTGAAGTCATATTAGTTGATTGTTCGATTCTTCTTCTTCTTGGAATTTACCATAATTAATTGCCATTGCAGAAGATGAAGACAATGAGGAGAAGAACGATTTTTTTTTTTGTTTATGTGTAGCTTTTGATTTTAAATAGGTTTAGGTTAGTTATTAAAGGGTAACTAAATTATTTATTAAAAGGTAATTTTGTATTTTTGTATATAGATTAGGTCCACCCTTATCTATAAACAGGATATTTGAATCCGTAGGAGCCCTCAAAACCAAAAATTTGGATCCGATAGTAGGCTTCTTACAGAAACAAGGAATTTTCATTTTTTATTTTTGGGTCCCATTATGATATAAAATTCTAAAAATATTCAGTATCGTATTAGAACCCCTAGTCAAAAACTATTAAAATATTAAGATCCTAAAATTATTTTTTTTTTGTATTTTAACCAGGTATCAAAAAATCTGGTGTGGTAGAAAATTCAATTCCAATGATATTATATATTTTCGTCCTTAGTTGGAATCTCATTTAGTATCGTCCATAAGAAAATTATGAATTCATTGATACTAATATCATAAAATATTACGAGACTTTATCAAGTGGGTCAAATAAGGTTGTACCACGATAAACCACCATTATTTGAGTATCACCTCCGACATATCGAAGTTGGTAGTCAGGTCTTTGAAAAATCGGACCACCCACATCATTTTCCTTCTTGATCTTTCTAACGATAGGAGAATTCTCCTCCCTCTCTCTTTTTTTTCTTGCGATTTAAAACCCTAAAACCGCCTGAACCCCCCGTAGGAGCAGATCTTGGTAGTTCAACAACTTTTTGATCCAACTTTTTATCTACTCTTTCTTCAATCCTCTTTTAGATGTTTGAAGTTTCTTCTTGGAATAATCTTTATTTTCGGTATTTTAGGTTTTAAATCTCAGTTTAAGTTTGGGTATTTTTCATGAATTTGTTCTAGTTCGTTGGGTTGTATAGTGATGGTGTTCAAGAGGGGGAAGTTGGGTTTTTTCAAAAAAAAAAAATTCTCTTCAATCTCTGCAGTAACATCAACAACAACAACCACTCCGACAATAATGACTACTATTTCAACAACAACTGCTTAAAGACACTGCATCAAAAATGGCAACAACAAATACAAAAGACATCTTCCCAGATTCCGACTGATTCATAGTGTTACAGAAATCATATGGTATTTTACTTTAGTGAATAATTTAGATTGGATAGTTTAATCATCAGTCAAAACCTTGAAAAATGGTTGAATCTCTTGAAAATCCTAACACATTTGCTTTGTGTATGACTATTACTTTGTTTGGTTTTGTTATCAAAACTAATAGGGCCATTCAAACAAATCTTGTTACCCTATTCTTGGTTTATTGGAAATAATATGGATGTGGTTGAAATTGAAGAATTGAGTCTGATGGATTGGACATATGATAGTGTTGTTGTAACAATCATGATCAGTGTTATAACAAAAAAAACCTTTCTAATCAGAAAAACCATGTAATAATTCCTGATCTTGAATCGGTATTATTAATGTAACCAGATGAAGTTTATCCTCTTTTATAAAAAAAAAAAAGAAAAAAAGAAAAAGAAATAAAGGTCTCTATATACATAATATGTAAATAATCTTGAATTGGCTTGTTTCCCTGATGCATGCATATTATTCTTCCGGTCTCGCATGAAAGTAAAAAGTATATATATATACTTTTTGTGACCAGAGAAAATAGAAATAACATAAGCTATCTTTTGTCTTAGTAAGACTGGGGTGATGAAATCATTACCCATAATCGGTTTATGTAAGTGTCGACATAAACCGATTCTTTGTGGAAAAAATGCCTAATTTTTGTGTATGTTTTTTAGCCTAGAATCGGACTACATGAACACTTATATGAAACGATTCTTTATGTACAATGTTAGGAATCGGTGTTTGTATGTGTCTCGTGCAAACCAATTCTATACTTGTAATTCATAAATATACTTTAATATGCCCCATACTCTCTAGGGACAACAAGGGAAAGAAAAAGCAATCCGAAAAGAAAGTGAAAAATAAAAAAAAACATGATCTTGCTTCTCCTCGGAGTTTCATCGTCAAGAGACTTACTCTTGGTCTCATCCAAGAGTAGGTCAAAAAGTTTTATTATGAACACACCAGTTAAAAAGTACGCAATCCAATATTTTTATACCTATGTCACCGCTTGATGTTTGCATACTAACATGTAATAATTCATTAAATTTCAGTTGGAACAATTCAATGGCCTATGGAGAATTCTCCAACGATGGAATCTTCATCTTTGTTGTTCCGGCGACGAAATCGTCATCGGTGATTTCTTTAACGATGGAAGCTTCATAACTAGTTACAAGATATTTGAGCAAATCCCTCCTATTTTGGGGGCACATCTTTCTAATGAAGAAAAAGAATTTAAATGGTTGGAATTTAATTCCGAGAAAAACCTTTTTTCTCCGATTTAATCAAATCTTGTTCATACTTGTATTTTTCTTACTCCGGTGATTCTTCTCTTTTTCTTGTCGGATTTCACGATATTGTACTTTTACGATAAGTTTTTGTTATTTTGTATTCTATTATTTTCGATCTTAAACTTATTGCATAATTTTAGTACCTATAAACTATGGTCACGTCGTAGTACCCCATAAAAGAACAAGGTGTAGCACAAATTGCATAATCTTACATCAGGTTTAGTTTCCTTGACAATCATGTACGTAAGCAAATAGATACTATCTCCGTGCCCCTCCCGGATGCATTAGTGATCCACACGTTTGACTGATACATTGAACAACAATTTGGGAAAGTACACTTTGATGTCGTGGTATCTTCCCATACCCTAATCTATCTTCACAACCATACACTTTTTTTAATAAAGATTCGTTCAGGGGACGAAGAGTTAATATATCATTCATTTTGTCTCGTTTTTGAATATTCGGAATTCTTATTTGTTGTTTGCAGATTCATTTATTAAGGCAACAGAAAGTGGAAAAAAGAAAGGACTTCAACAATATCGTCATTCGACCACTAAACTTAACCTCATACCAGATTAGGTTACTGAGCCAAGAGAAAATGTTTGACCGCAACATTTTCACTATATAAGAACCTTCTAACATGTGTTTTCCCGCCTTTGACTGGTTGGAACTGGGTCGAGACATCCACCATAAATTTGTTTTCCTTGATGGCAGGCGAGCTCGTGGCTGCCGTCAATGTTGAGCGACGACGACGAAGCGGGCGTATTCAGTCCCGTTGGAGTTTTCATTTGTTTTTACCTAATCTTTAGTGGAGCGTGATGCCAATTTCTAACCTTGATCAATTGTACTGTTTTATTAGAAAATAGTCTAAAGTTTCGACCAGCTGAGAAACCACTAGCACGTTCTCGAAGTGATATATGTTATCCATGAAAGATTATTATAGAGATAAAAATGTACCAAAGCATCGAAAGACTTCGTCATCTCTTCTGATCAAAACACAAAAAAAAGACTTGGTCATCTCAAATTTCTATCATATCAAACGAATATGAGTGTATATGGGTTGTGCAAACCGACCGGTCCAAGATTCAGATAGGTCCAGTTAATATATACTTCCTTCCAATCCAAAATAATAGACTGGTTTTATGTATAAATTGTACATAAAACTGGCCTATTAATTTGAGACGGAGGGAATAGATTAGATCTGATCCAAATTAGTATCATTGGACTTGATTTGATTATTGGATTAATTTTTTAAAACCAAATACAGTTCATTTGAAATTTCAAAAAATTTGACGAAATTGTCAAAAATAATAACGGAAACTGGATCATTTGTCCAAAAAGTTTGAAAATATGGTTCAAATGGACGAGTAAAAATTAGTATGGGTGAAATTGACACAAAAAAAGTAGCAAGGATGAAACTGGATTCACCGCGGCTTAAACTTAAAAAATAGCAAGGATGAAACTGGATGCATCATGATATAAATTAAAAATAAGAAAAAATATTTGAAAATGGGTAAGATGAAACTGGTTATATCCTGGCTATTTTTATATTTTTGTCCATTTGAACAATCTCTTTTTAATTTTTGTCCATTTAAACAGTATCAAAATGTACAAGTCTTTTTCACCCAGAAACTGTTGATTTTGGTCTTTTTAACCAATTTTGTGAAATAATAAACTCTTTAGAGTATAGGCTATGGATAGTGTAACTTTGAGACTAATTCCTTCATTTTGAAGAGGGATTTGCTCGATCGAATGAGTGAGCCCACTATGAGAAGATATAAAAGGAGCACTATGCGAGGACAATATCCAGTGTAGTAATTTTTTTTGAAACCAGACATGGAACTGTCCCCCATCCAGAAAAAAACTAAAAGAACTTTCAAATGGGGGACCGTCCCTTGTCTAGTGCATAAAAGTTTGCTACACGGGAGATAGTCCCCGTATAGGACGATTTTTTTTTACACAGGAGACAGTCTTCCGTGTAGCTTTATTTTCTCAAACGGGAGACTCGTTCTCATGAACGAGTTGGGATGGAAGTGAGGTGATTTTAAATCCCCTCAATAGCCTCTAATTTGTTTTAATTGTTATTCCTTCAAACCATCAGATAGCCTCTAAATTGTTCTAATTGTCATTTCTCTAATTTGTTCTAATTGTCACTATCCATAAGATATGATCTTAAAACCATTTTTCTTCATGTTTTGTATTGGGTCCTATAACATTCATATAAGACCCACTATTCCTTAAAAATTCATAATAATCGTCCAATCGAATTACGGGTCAAGCATCTAAAGGATGCCTCATGTTTGGGTTATTTATTTACACTCATTAGAGTACGGGCTATGGATAGGAAGAGTACCTCCTTCTTTTTATAGGAGCATTTGATTAATCGAAGGAGAGATCCCACTATGGGGAAAGAGAAAAACAAGACTAGCCGGCAGACTATTTTCCTTCTAGAAAAATTTCATAAAAATCCCAAAATGCAGTATAAGGAGACTGTTTGCTGTCCGATGCAATTTTTTTGCTACAAAGAAGACAGTTCCCCCGTATAGGATTTATCATTTTTACTACGCGGCAGACAATCAACCATGTAGCCTTATTTTTCATACGACAGATAATCTCTCGTGTGGTGTGCACTACCAACCACTCCTTCACCTGAAGGTGTACTGTAAGAAATGGGGGTGAAGGAGTGTTCGAAGAACCCATAGTAAGAGCAAATTATCTCTAATTGGTCATTCCAGTTTGGAAGACCCATAATAGGAGCTTATTTTCTCCTTCAAGTTTGTACATAGTGTCACTTCCAATTTGTACGCAATGCTTCTATTTGATTCTATATAAACACAATTCCCGACTCATTCCTAACACAGTTTTGACAATAGTTTTGTAAAGAGATTTTGTAATGTCAGTGTGTCGCACGTGAGAGCACGATTATCTGTTAATTCACCGACCTAGTACAGTTATAGTGTTAGCATGATGATCCGGCCCCTTTACTGATATTGTCTTCAGTCGGCTGCTACGGTCAGCCGAAAATGTAGAACTTCAACTGGCACTACTACGATAATCAAACAACAACTTCTAGGGAGGTCACCATTCCTGTATTACTCTCATCCCATCACACTTAATTGTAAAGTTTTTTCAAATCTGAAGATAATTATGATAAAAATCCCTTAGTGTTAGTAAACTCCAATGCATTATCGTATTCCAGTCAGCCAACCACTATCGAATCGAGGGTGTTATAATCCCATCACCTAAAATATAGTCGTCCATTGCTTTGAATTATATATCCTAAGTTTATGATGTTTAATTCCTCTTATGAGACAAGTATCTAGCACAAACTATCCAATGTATGTATTTTTCCACCCTCGAAAAACGACCCATTGCCCGCTCTATAACCATATGTTTTGACCCGATTCCTCGATTATATTATCCTTTTGGGGATTTACTAGTGGATACCGCAACATTGACGATAAAAAATCTCATATTACAGGTTAACCACAGTAAATAAGCGACAACAATATCAATGATAATTACATATTACAGGGTGACAAAGGGGGAGATTGTTAGAGCATTGCTCGGTCGAACTCGCATGCGTTGCTATCTCAAGCATGTTTGTCAATGTTAGTGATCAAAACTATAAGTCTTGATTTCTAGTCTATTATAGATAAGTCTCGGACTAGGATGAAAAGTGTAGTTGAGCTCAAGAACTCCATGGCGATCATCATACAAGATGAAGTACTACTCAAGGAACTGGTGGAACTTCATCGACTAAAAGGTATGTGGAGACTTGAACTTATCTATCACTAAAAAGTATATCTACTCTATCTCCTATCTTGAGACAAAAGTCGTTTTGCTATGTAGACTTTGATTATACACATTTGCTAGTTCGAGCCGAGTTTATCTCGCCTATCTATTTCTCGAAATATGTGTTGGTAAGCTTTCGCTTTGGCCAAGTTCATCTTTACCTAGTGACGAAAGTCATGTTATGTTTCAATCAATTTGAAAATTTCTTTGACGAAAAATGGTTTGTGAATAACAACTATATAACGTCCTCTAAGAATGTTTCAATGATTGAAATGAGAGTTTAGATTATATAACCAATGATGGATATAAGCATTGTGTGGTAACACATATATGTATAAGTCTTTTTTTTCCTTGTACCGAAGTTTGCGAACTTTGTTGATCAAGAGAACCGGAACAAGAGCCGTGAACTCAGTCTGCGAACCCAGTCCGCGAACTGGCGGAAGTTCTCGATCCGAGAAAATCTGATGGAGTTTGAGAACTCCTTCCGGGAACTTAAGTCCGCGAACTAAGTCTGCGAACTTAAGCTGGTTATATCTAAAGACGACTGTTTGTGAACTTATCTATATTAACTAACGAGTGCAAATTTCAAACCGTGGATATAAAGTTCATGAACCGATTCGAGTGAATCGAATCGTCTTTGCTTCGACTGTGTCTTGTGTATTTACATAAGATTTCCTTGCAATTTAACAACTCTCTAACTAGTTCATTTGAACTAGTTATGGTGAAGAAGAATATGGTTGATATGAAAGTGCTCATATGGCTAACCATTTGGTTAACTATTGTTGAACCAACAAATGTTCATGTTTGGGTACGGTTACATAAACCCAAAATAGTACATTTCATTTGTGTGTAACAAGCTAAGTTTTTGATCCAACGGTTGATAAATATTAGCTTGGATCTAATCATGTTTTCATCTAACGGTGAATATTGAATGCTTTATTACCAAGCTGACATTGATTGTAAATCCTGAATTGAAAGACTATATAAGGGAGGACTCTAACAACTGGGAAACCTAATCCCCACACCTTATGTGTGATACTAGTTGTATTAACTAGAGTCGATTCTCCTTTAACCTTTGGTTTCTTCTTAAAAACCAGGTTAACGACTTAAAGACTTCATTGGGATTGTGAAGCCAGACCGATACTACTTTCTCGTAGTTGTGTGATCTGATCTTGATGATTCTATCGTGTTGAGAACAATCATAACGATTGGCTTGAGATTTATATCTCCGACAAGCAAGATAGAAAAGTAGTCACAAACATCTTCGTCTCATCGTTTGTGATTCCACAATATCTTCTTTCGTCGCGTCGATTAAGATTATTGTGAGGTGATTGATAATACTAGGCTGTTCTTCGAGAATATAAGTCTGGGTTATCAATTGGTTCCTGTTCACCTTGATTTATCAAAAGACGGAACAAAACTTGTAGGTTTATCTGTGGGAGACAGATTTATCTATTCAGTAGACTTTTCTGTGTGATACAGATTTGTTTATTAAAGTCTTCGACTTTGGGTCGTAGCAACTCTTAGTTGTGGGTGAGATCAGCTAAGGGAATCAAGTGCGTAGGATCATAAACGTAAGGAGTGCAACTGTACCTTGAATAAGTGTGAGATTGATTGGGGTTCAACTACAGTCCAGACCGAAGTTAGTTTGTAGTAGGCTAGTATCTGTAGTGGCTTAATACAATGTGGTGTTCAATCTGGACTAGGTCCCGGTGTTTTTCTGCATTTGCGGTTTCCTCGTTAACAAAATTCTGGTGTCTGTGTTATTTCTATTCCGCATTATATTTTGTTATATAATTGAAATATCACAGGTTGTGCGTTTGAATTAATCAATTGGAAATTCGACCTTTGGTTGTTGACTGAAATTGATTGATCCTTGAAAATTTGTCTTTGGTACCGTTCAAGTGATTTCTCTTGTATTCAATTAGACTCGCAGATTTTTATTTGTTTGAGAAAGAATTGAATCAAGAAAGAGAGATATAACTCTTTGATATACTTTATTAAGATTGAGTCTAGTTGATTATCTTGAAAGTATATTGGAGTTTGTCCATACAGATTTCTAATTGAAATATTGGGTGAGGTTGTTAGACCCCCGCTTTTTCGAGTATGTTGCACGGTTGAGCCATATACTATCTCACTAGAGGAAAAGAACATCTGCATTCTATCGAGGCGTTTCAACATAATTGCCTTTAGCGTTGAAAATAACTTGCAATCAAGCATGTTGGATCGGGAATAATCCAAGGATGATGACCTCTTAAGAAACTGCGAATGGATGACCGCGACGCTAGCGGAGGGCGTTAGAAATTCCACAGTGTTAAGACCTAAGGATCATTAAGTTTTATAAAAAATTGTACCATATACTAAATTCATGGATAACATATCTTTCCCTTTTTAGTGACAACCACAAATCTTCAAGCTCCATTCTTTGTAGCCCTCGGATTTCTAATGATTTAAAATTCAGCTGTTAGATCTGAATACTATATTTTCGTATGAACTATTCACGTCACCCATCGGATATAATTCGTATTTATATCTCATATGTTAGATTGGAAAAGCTTCTGTGGATCTGAATACTATATTCCCGTGTGAACTAATCACGCCAGTCGATATAATTCATGTTTATATCTCATCTATTAGATTGGAAAGGGTTTCTATTAGATATACCAATTATAGTAGGGGTATAATTAAAATTATAAACATGTATAAGGATCTCAATATAGAAACTTCACTACTTTTTCATGTCTTCACGGTTCTCGCTGGATCTAGGTTATGCAATTTTGAGATCACTATCTCCCCGCACCAAAATTGTGGAACACCTAAAATCAGAATGACGTGCATCGCACGTGCACTCTCCTTGTATTTATAATTGGTTTATTTCAAAAAAAAAATAATTCAAAAGTATCTTAGATTAGATCGAACGAAAACCAATAGACTGGATTGGACAACTGTACAAAACTAATACAATCAGTGCGGCGTCTGATGCCTCAAAATATTTAGGCCACACACCAAGAAATCCACACTCTTATATATGGTTCCTGAGTGGTTCAATCGTTTTAATTACTTGGTCTACTTAGTCAGCTTATCCAGGAAAAATCGAACCTTATTCGAACATTGAAACGATTCCTGAAATGCCTTTCTGGATATTCCTCAATGTCCCAATTATTCATAGGACGTGAGAAGCAGATGATTTTCGGAAGAAATAGCAATATTTTGGAATTCTACTAAATCAGTTCGTTCCCCAAACAAATTCTTTGTTACATCTCCATTTTAATCCTCATTGTTGGAATTTACGGTGAAATCGGGTTTTTAAGACGAGGAAATAATAAATACAGGATTCACTGAAAGTGTTATAAAAAGTGCAAATAGCTTTGGTTTAATGTGAAACCATGCCCGATTAGTTGGTGCTCATAAAATATCAGAGTCTAGGGGTGCTATTGAAGTAAGGTTGGTAGGATCAGGTAATGCCATAATTTTTGGCACCTTAACTAGATTTTAAGAAATTAAAGAGCCAGTTAGACTTTTAATATGAGACAACGGAAGCGATTAGAATTAAAACGATGAGTAATGATTAAACAAGGAGAATTCACTCCTAAAGCAGCAACACGACTCCAATCCAGGAGCCTAATAACTCTAATCCAAAAGTTACAGATAAACAAAGGTTTATAACCACTACTGAATCAATAATATTAAGAGAGATAATCGAACCAAAGCTGTTTACAAGAGTTGAACTAATGGTACTTATAGTACTCAATAAACCCTAGCATAGTCTTAGCCAAGTCTCTTACCAAACTTAACAAAACCCCGCAAATCTAATACCTAACAAGAACAATTAATATCCTCTAATATATTCCCTTTTATTGAACCCATACTTAAACATGAAGAGATATGTGAATCCTGCGACATTTAGAAAACTTTATTAGCCACTGTGACGTGTTTAAATACGTACCACATCAACTTTAAGATAAGTTGGATAATTCTTGAGCAGAAGTTGGTAAAAGCATATCTATATCAAATACTAACATTTAGGTTGTTTGGTAACCATTATAATAATGAATTATATTTGGGATTCTTTTCATAATTCCCTTCCAACTAGAGACATGTTGAGGCATAGAGGAGTAGAGGTAGACATTGATTTTTGTGTCTTCTGCTATAATGTTAGAGAATCAACGGATCACATGTTCTTGCACTGTCCTTATTCTTTTGAGGTATGGGATTATTTCATTAAGGTTATCAAAATTTTGTGTCCAATGCCGAAGACTTTATTTGATGTGTTTGAAGCTTGGTCTACAAATGTCTTACAAGGAAGAGGCAAATTAGTGTGGAGGATTATCCACTATGCTATTTGTTGGAAATTATGGAAAGAACGGAATGGGAGAGTACTAGGGGCTAGGAAGAAGGAGGCGACGGAGATTATTGATCTTATCAAACAACTTAGGCTGAGTCTAATCGTGGTGCAAGATTCAACTTTCTTTTTGAATCCACGTCACCAAAAACCAACACCCAGCCGCAGTGGAAATCCAAGATTCTACGTCCATACGCGGTTTGAAAATGCGCGGCACGCAGTTAGAAACGACGCATCATTTATCAACCATTAGATCTCCAATAATACTAGGAATCCAACGGTGTATATGGTACTGATAATTGAGTTTCTATGAAGTAGTGTACAATACGCATTTAGGAACCACGTATGAAGCTTTTTTGATACGCAATTTCAAACCGCGCGCCTGGATTACTTCCATCTTGGATCCAAGCAAAACGAAGCACTCTCTGGGAATCAACGAAACTGCAGCACTATAAACGACACTTCAATACTGCGTAATCTTGGATCTTGGACATCATTAGAGCCAGCCTTATAGTTATTTGGTCTTGTGATTCGGATACCTTTAAGTTTGTTAACCCTAGCTTGATTTGGAGCAATTGGGAGACTCTCGTGATGTGTAGCTCCCTTTGTGTTGTGTAAGGTTCTTTTTTCTTTAATATAACCTTTTCTTCGACAAAAATAAATAAAAAATAATGGATTATGAGCCCATAATCAGTTATGCTTTATATATGTGTTTGTTAAGAATTATGATAATAGATTATTTTAACCACAGTTCGAAAAACCCATTATTTTCATAAATAGAAAAAAGATGTTTTTAAAAATTATCCTAATCTTAGCAAAACTGAATTGAATTATTTTTCTTATTTTCTCTCAATTATCAAGAGAGGCACAAAGCACAATAGCATACTAAAAAAAAACTTAAAACATTGTTTTTCCTCTCCTTTTTGAAGCATAATCAAATTATTATAAAAAGTATTTGTAAAAATTTATTATAAAAATGATTCTATCTAGATCGTTTGTAAACTTAATCATAAATAGATGATGATAAATTTTACTCCCTTCATTTCTTTTTAATATGCTGGGTTTATTTTTAGAGAAAATTAAGTTAATTAAGAGAACTAATCATTGAAAGTGGTCCTTACGATACTTGTCAATAAAAGAAGTGAAGTGAAGTGAAATGGTCCCCGTGACACTTGTCAGCAAAAAAAAGTAGAGTGAAATGGTCCCCATGACACTTGTTATCAAAAGAAGTTAAGAGAAAAGTGGTTCTAGAAAATTTAATTAAAGTAACATTTGACTTTCCCAATTAAGAAACCACCTTATTTTTCTGAAACATTTATTTTAGGAAACTAGCCTATTAAAAAGGAACGGAGGGAGTATCAAACAAGGCCAATACGTCAATAGCGTAAAATAAAAATTTGTGCAAAATTTAACATTCACATGACTTTGCGCTTCCCCGAAGTCGGTATCAAATACATGAACGAAACGGTCTGATACTCCCTATCTTTTACACAGGTGCAGCTGTAACATCATCTATAAACAAATAAGTGGATTAGCAATATAATTCAACAAGAATAATTCAACTAGAGTAATGATGATCGTGAGCGTGACATCAACATCTTCAATTATCAGAAAAAGTGAAACTCAACCACTAATTGTAAATTTAAAAATATTTTTTTTTAATTACCATCAAATGAATAATTATTTGAAAATAATATATAAATCGTGAGACGGAAATATATAAATAGAGGCTTTCTTCAACTCTACACTCCTACCAGTTTTTAAGCAGCGCCAATTGGACTAAGAAAGAGCAGATAAAATTTAAACCACCAAACACAAAAACCAAAACCTTCGCATTCAGTCATCGATGGCCACCAAAGTTTACATCGTGTAAGCTCTCTCTCGGTCTCTGTTTATTTCTACTGAAATATCCAATTCTTGTAATTGATCAACATGTATGATTATCGTTTTCTATTCTTGATATCATCTATTATTTTTGCTATGAATATCAATTTAGGATCTGTAGAATATGGGATGATTTATTTCATTTTTTGAAAAGCTATCATTAGAATTGCTTGTTTTAATCATTTCAGTTTGTTTCAATATGAGATATGCTCTCTCCTTCATTCAAAAACTAAAAAAAGGGTATAAGAATTTTTTTTAATGTTTGAGCTGAGATCTGTTAATTCCTGGAAATGAGTTGACTTTGATTGTATTGAGTTTATCTTTTGCAAAAGTTAAAATTCTGGATTGTTTCAGATTTCCTTATTGAAGCTTCTCCCTGACATCCAAGAACATCTGGGGTATTGAATGTTAATTACGTTTAGGGTTTTGATTATAATCATCAAATCAATTGCTTTCATTTCAAGTGTTTGTCTCATTTCTTAGATCATTTCCAGTAAGGGTCGAGTGGTGATTTTTGGATATTCATATAGAACCTAGAAATAAATATTGAAGTTTTAGGTCTTCATTAAGGTTTTAGACTAATGTTTGTGTTTAGAAAAATAAAAAGGTGTAAAGTTATGTACTAATCCAATAAATAAAAAGAGAATTAATAAAGAAGGAAAGGAATGTTCAACAAAAAGTAAAGTATGGATAGAATTTAGACGCTTCTTCCAGCTTACTTTTGAATCTCATGGTCCTTTTTCACATGGTGGGTTTTAGGTGGCAGTTCGTTGTTGTCATTTTCTTTATTTCGTTTCTGATGGAAAACTTATCAATGCCTGTTTCTCTAGAATTGATGCCTGACCAATATATTCCATAAATCATAAATTTTATGAAGTGCGTCGAGTCAGTTAAGCATTTACAGAATAAGTAGAATATATAAAGATATAGAGTCACAGATGCTCATTTGTGCAGGTTTTCTCATCAAAGTTTCAGATTATTATCCCAATCTATTTGGTATGCTAGAGGTTTCAATGTTGATGTAGAATGAACTAGTTGGAGGAGTATCTTTTTAAGGAAGCCATCTTAACGACTTTTTTTAGTGAACAACTATGTTACCACAAAGTTTTTTGTTTGTTTGTTGAATGTGATAGTCTGGCAAAACATTCATAGGATGATAGTCAATCAAAGATCTATGATAGATATAGAAAGAGGGGTCTATCTGAAATAGCATTGGCGCAGTGTTCATTCAAATTAAACAAAAATAAAGAACCTTTTACGATATACTGGAAGATCTAAGTTAAACTTCTAATTACTAAACTGTTATTGCAAGACACTGCTTGGTATATCTCATTTTCCTTCTTAAACTTGACTTGGGATTTAGTGAATTAGAAGCAAGATTGACCCACTTTGACTTTATGCTATATCTTGCTTGATTGGATTCACTCTTACTGTGTCTCAGGGATGGGCCTAATATTTCATTTTGAGAAATGAACATCTAACTCTGAGGGAGGTTTCATGTGCACATAGGAACCGCAAACATTTGTCCATCAATAATGTTGGAAATTGTTTGTTTCATTTTTCTTCCACTTGTATATGAGCAATTTTATTCGCGTGCCAAGCTGTATCCATATGCAAGCTATTTGATCTAGTTGTGCATCTCTCATGCGGTAGCTATTTGATGAGAATGCTCGTCTCTTTTTGTGAATTTACCTGAGTCATGGACCCCTTTGTAAACTTATAGCACTGGGATTTATTATCATTTTACTGATGATGACCAGACTTCCTAATGGCCATGTAGGTACTATTCGATGTATGGACATGTTGAGAAACTAGCTGAAGAGATCAAGAAAGGTGCTGCATCTGTGGAAGGAGTGGAAGTCAAACTATGGCAGGTATGCTCATCTTTAGAACAAGACAAAGTGAATGTCCTGGAAGTTTTATATCTTGTCTTTTTCCTGCAATGTGGTCTCTACTATCCACTTGACTGTATTTTTGCAGTTTAGGATGAGGAGATTTCGTTACCACTGTATACCTCAAACAAGATTCATCTTTTAAATGAGTTCAAGAGTGTTTTCTTCCTTAGTTCACTGTTATTATTGCTAGCAATGATGATAATACAATCAAACAAGGGTCTTACTTAGTTTATGGTCTATCTTACCTACCAATTTGAGAAACATGGTCAATTTTTTATGTTATGGTGAAAGAACTTTCAATCCTGTGAGGGGTTGAGTAAGGGGAACAAAGGTATGAGTTGAAGCAGGGATAAAGCGCTTACTTTTTTGGCATGTAACACCAGATGTTCCAACATACTCAATAAAGTGGAGACAATGATGATGATTGTTGAATAAATATAATCAAAATGTCAATTTGTAGTGGGATGCAGTTCTCCCTGGATAGTGTTGTTGAATAGTTTTCATCCATGTAACAGGTACCTGAAACACTCTCAGAAGAGGTTCTTGGAAAGATGAGTGCGCCACCAAAGACTGACGTGCCTATTATTACTCCTAACGATCTTGCTGATGCTGATGGGCTTATCTTTGGGTTCCCTACTAGATTTGGAATGATGGCAGCTCAGTTCAAAGCTTTTCTAGACTCAACAGGGGGTCTATGGAGAACACAATCTTTGGCTGGCAAACCCGCTGGAATCTTCTACAGTACTGGGTCTCAAGGTGGTGGTCAGGAAACAACTGCGTAAGTTTCCTTCTGCTATCTGTACCTAAGCAGTAACAAATTATTTATTGAAAAGAACACTGATTAGTTCTATTTGTAACCTCTAAATAAAAATATACAGATTGACAGCAATCACTCAGTTGGTTCACCATGGACTAATCTATGTTCCCATTGGATACACATTTGGAGCTGGGATGTTTGAGATGGAGCAAGTGAAAGGTGGTAGCCCATATGGTGCAGGAACTTTTGCTGGGGATGGATCAAGACAACCAACTGAGCTCGAACTTGGACAAGCCTTTCACCAGGGGAAGTACATTGCTGGCATTGCAAAGAAGCTCAAGGGAGTTGCTTGATTTCTAGACCCTTATACAACTAGTATTTGAAGATTATATACTTTTTGATTTCTTCTTTCCTTCTTAATTCCAGAGATGTCGAGCTACTGCTTTTGTTGTGCTCGTAACAATAAGATTTTATTCAAATTACATGGTCTGTCTTGAGCTTTATGTGTTCTCTTTAGTACAGTGATTTCTATAAACGATATATTATATATATAGAATCGTCTTTGTTCTGAATTTTAGTACCTTTCTCTATTTGTCTGGCTATACTATGTCTGCTTTTCAGCCATGAGAGAAATATTTGGTTACTTTTTCCTTCCAATATATGGGTCACCAGTTTCTGGGTCACACGATTTTGGGTCACATTGCCTTCTCCGGTAACCTTAAGGTCATGCTACATGAATAAAAAATGGTAAAAAATCTTCATCGGGAGAAAGTGCACTTTGAGCTGGATGCAAAGGTGATAGCAGATGCAGTTAATAATGAGAGAGCTTCAATTGAGTGGAGGCTTCATAATTTGATCATAGACATAGTTTTTGAAGTTTTTATCTCTTGGCGACGTTATTATGTGTCAAGAGAGAAATAAAGTTGTTGATATCCTTTCTAGATTGGCTAGAGTATGAAAGACTCTCTACTTCCTGGTCTGATACTAGTCCAAATGAAATTAGACGGCAATTGCATCATGACGCCAGTCATGTCTCAATTTAACTGAAAGTAATAAAATTTCTCAGTTCTAGAATAAAAATGATGAAAAGGATGCTGATTCATGAAGCAAATTTAGGATCACAATAGTGGTAAATATCATATCGTGATGCAGGTTTGAAATCACCATATAAATATTACTCCCTTCATTTCTTAAAAGTTAGAGCTATTTATTTTAAAATTTTGTTTTTTAAGAGTTGAACTAAAGCAATACAATATTCCAAAGATTACCCTTTGATTGATTATTATTCGTATAAGAAAAATGTATAAGCGATCTACCAAGAAAGGAAAGCACATATATATGATTTTTGTTATAGGAAAAACTAAAACGTTTTGGAGGAAAGCTGACTTTTGGTCTAAGAGATCCGACTTTTAGTCGACTAGGGTTGAAATATAAACAGTTTGGCACCTTTAGTATTTGTCGCCTTTTTCTCTTCCCACCATCGTCATCCTCACAGATCAAATCAGGTGTCTAGCAAGCATGGTTCTCCATTCTCACCATTAATTAATTTGGATCTCCAAATTTGATGTCTAATTGTTTTCTTTATCTGTAATTAACAATTCTCTTCCTAGTATTACCAACTAATGTAAACCATCATTAAATATTCTCGGCACGATCAACCGGTTAAAAAAATCTACTGATCTTTATCACTCCTTTGTATTAATTTGTACTTTTTCCCATACAAATAGTGGTTTTGGTAATGGTTTGAGAAGATGTGATGACACAGTATTGGAAATGTTGTGTTCTCGTTGAAAAACTTTCCCCGATAATTACTGTGATACACAACTAATGATCCCATGTCCCTGACTCTTCTAGTCATCAAAGAGAATTTAACCCATTCATATTTGATTATTCGCGATTATGAAGATGATTGGAGATTTTAACCCATGCGTACAAAATTGGGTAATATGGAATCATCAGTTTTTACCTATTTTGAAGATTGGATGAAAAACTTAAACCCTATATCAGATTAAAACTCCTAAACGAATAACATAAAAGTTTTGGTGGATAAGTAATGGGTGATCTGTGGGCTTTAAAGATTTTTTAGTTCCACCCATATTGACCTGAAATCAATATTATTTGACCATAATCAGCTTTCCTCCTAATCATTTTGGCTTTCCCTATAACAAACATCATAAATATAAATGCTAAGTTTATCGAATGAAATCAATCTCAAATATCACACCTAAAGTTACAAATAGCAACCATAACTTTATTATCTTAGTCACTAACTTGCTAAAGTTACATACCGGACATACTCAACATGTAAACACGAAATAATCCATATGTACTTCAAAGGAATTTAACTTTAGATATTAGGAGTTACACATTAATATCCTGGTTTGATTGGGGGCCATGAAATTTAACTGGGGGCCTTGCATTAGAGGACAAAAAAGGTCACCCAATCCTAATTTGGTTCAACCTTTATCCACATATTTTTTGTAATGACTAATCTACCTCATATTTAATTAGTGATAATCTCATTTAATAAGTGTTAATCTTACTTAATTAGAGTTTAACTTTTTCTTTTTTGTTTTTCCAAAATTTTCATTTGCAGTTACCTTTTTTTTTTCTCGCACAGATATGTATGAAAAGTCGTCATGCTATTTTTCAATTTTTTTTAAAACAATGACGACTCTAAACAGTCGTTAATGTTTCCAATAACGACTTTAAGTGTCGTTACTGTTTCAATGACGACTCTTTAGAGTCGTTAATGTTTCCGTTAACGAGTCTTAAATATTTCCTTTAACGACTCTTTAGGGTCGTCACTGTTCCAATGACGAGTCGTTAATGTTTCCGTTAACGACTCTTTACAGTCGTCATTTAAAATGGTAACATTTAGAGTCGTTAACGACTCTTTTAAATCGTAGTGAAAACAGGACGACTCTTAGAGTCGTTATTCAGAACATTAACGACTCATTGGAGTCGTCATATAGGCCACAACGACGCTTTGGGTCGTCATTGAGAACAGTGACGACTCTAAAGTGTCGTTATTCAGGTAATTAACGACCCTTTAAAGCGATCATTGATTTAAAAAATAAAAAAAAATGAGGGGTAAAAAGGTATTTTCATAGTCAGTTTAATAAGCCCCTGAGAATTTTGGGGTGCAAATAAAATGTCAAGGCCCCCAATTAATATTTATGGCCCCAATCAATCGAGGATTAATATAGCTTCCTTGAGAACCCTAGGAAAAAGATTAGTTCGTGGATAGAGAAACAACTTTAGACCTTATTAATGTAAAAAGGTTCCTTGAACCCTATGAGAAAGATTAGCTACTCGTGGATAGAGAAACAACTAGTCATCGTACTTATCAGAGTAAAATTACTTGCAAGATGGACAATATTATTACCACTCTTAATTCTCCACTCAATTCTCCAAGTCTCTTTACCAAGTTCACACAATATCCCCTTCTATATGGGAGGATTACAACGTTAGAACGATTAAAGAAGAACATTCAAAATCATTACCCCGAGTTGTCTTCTCCCACCATTTTCTGTTTTGTGTATACTTTTCTCCACTTCTACGTGATTGGTCCATTCTCTTGGCGTTTGTCGCGGCAACAATGTAAGTTTCCTGTTCACGTCCATATAACCCCATACTCCATTAGCTCCACCAATGAAATCCTTAAGCCCATTAATCTTCCAAAACTTCAACCCAAGACTCATATTCCCATCATAGGGGTGAGCTTCGGGACGGCATTCCCGACTTCGAACTGGCCATCCGTTCTTTTACGGATGGATGTTCGGCCCATAGACTAATCAATTGGATATTTGGTGTGGAGTTAAAAATCCGCAGGACATCCACGTCGCTAAATTAATGGTTTGGGAAATTATGCTAAGGCCCCACTCGATTGAAGGAGCAAGAAATTACATTTGAGGGGGCTACAAGTTCTTTTATAAAAACTTAAAAACAGGGGACTAAAAATAAAATTTGGTGGACTACCTACAAAATATTAGATAAATATAAGAATATTTTAACGGCCTTATGTTTTTGAGGGGGTCAGAGCTAACATTAGTCAACCTTTGGCTCAACCCCTAACCCCATCCATGGATTATCCAGAATATCATGCCCTTAATTAGAAAATATTTAAATCTAGATCCCTAATTATTAAAAGATAATCATATCCTTATGTACCATGCCAAGCCCTTTATTAAACAAAATTTAAATTTATGCCTAATTATTAAAATATCGTAAAATCATGTTCCACCACCACCACATCCACCGCCGCCCACCACCACCGATCTCCACCTTCACCATTACGACCGCCTTCCACCACCAGCAACGCCCACCACGGCCCACCACCACCGCCGACAACCATTGACTACCACCATCACCCACAACCAAAACCACCACCGCCCATCACCTCCACTTTCCACCACCACCACCTCCCATCACCGTCAACATATGGATATGCACTAAGAAGTTACACAATCTGTATGACAGAAGTTACAAATGCACATGGATATGTGTCTCAGCAGTTACTGGTCAAAAAGGAAACATATATTTAGTTGTTGTTGAACACAATAATATCCTTTACGATGATTTCTTCGTTTATCTATTATAGAAATCAGTTGTTATTGAACACGAGATATGTAAAACGAAATCCCAGAAACAAGCCACGATATCCTATAATAGA
Source organism: Papaver somniferum (assembly GCF_003573695.1). Classification (NCBI taxonomy): domain Eukaryota; kingdom Viridiplantae; phylum Streptophyta; class Magnoliopsida; order Ranunculales; family Papaveraceae; genus Papaver; species Papaver somniferum. Next base: position 157,131,186 of record NC_039358.1, on the reverse strand, counting down.
AATGTTCCTTTCCCTTTTCGCCTTTCTTGATTCCAGAATACTTGCATATTTGCAAACAAAATAAATATCCATGGGATTAGGTTGGATGAACAAAAATTATAGAACAATTGCAGGGAAAATTATATTAAAACAAAAAAAAAACAAAAGAGGCACTTGATAGCTTATCTTAACATGTATAACTCCTAGTTACACATGCATATGTCTAGCGTAATTGACAGTTAAACATGCATATGACTTGGAATGTTACTATGTTAACTACATAATATTTTAATCACTATTCAAAAGAGTTAACCACCTATTCCAAAAGTACCGTCACTACCAAAATCTGCTGATATACAAATAAAATGCATATGGATAATGGTGGTATACATACAAAATGCATGTGTACATATGACGTGTATAGCTAGGAGTTACGTATGCATCTGACTAGTGTAAATGGGAGTCACACATGTATTTTTCAAGTGCACCCAGAAGCTACACATCCATATGGCATGTGTACCTAGAAGTTACACGTAAAAAAAAAGTACAAAGATACTAAAATAACGAGGGTATACCAAGTACACCACAATATTTTCGATATCAACCTATAAGTCATATACCTTGCATGATCTAATATGGACAAAAACTATCAAGAAGGTATCGACCACAAGGTATATTTGGGATCAACCCAAGTGTTTGGGATTAACGTACAAGTACACTTACTTTATTATAACTTAAACTAATTATAATGCGGAAAGTAAAGTAAAAGAACACAATAATATTTTGTTAACGAGGAAACCACAAATGCAGAAAAAACCCCGGGACCTAGTCCAGTTTTGAATACTCTCATACTAAGCCGTTATACATAGACATTACCAACTTCGTATAGTTGAGACCAAGTAAACTACCCCTAGTTACCTAGTTTTCTCAGTATTCATGCGCCTAGAACCAATATGGCCAATGCACCTGAATCTTAAAATAGAGTCCACTATCTTAAGCTGCTTCAGTCTCTCTGAAGACTTTAAGCACTCAACCCTTTCGATCGTCTTCCAAACATTAAAGGACTAATCTGTTTGGTAATCACTCTCCTACCTCAGGAAATCAATAAGAGATATTTATGTTCAGTGTGACAAAGGCTTCTCTGTTTAAAATCAATTAAACTCCTTTATCGGGTTTTACATCTTCCAAGATCTGGATTAAACAAGTTAAACAGGTCGAGTCAAACTAGATTACCAAATTCGGATACTGAAGAGTACCACCAAATGATATCTTGTCGATCTAAATACCACTAGCAAACAAGTCTATCAAAAGATAAATTAGATCCAGTCGGATCCCAGTCGATCAAGTTTGTGCACGAAGCAAAACACAAAGATACGAAACCAATAAGAAAAAATATCTTATATTCAATCTTCAATAGTTTATGTACCTGCACAATAACAAACTTGATTCCTGACTTATGATCGATCACGCATGGAACAAAGTCTGTTAAAATATATGATCACAAGTCAACGTTAATCCCTTGATATAGTTTGAGTGACCTTATGTCAGAAGAGAAGGCTCTCAAGAATAATCAAACTAGGTGCAATCAAGAGTTACAACCGTTAGTCAATCAAATCAATAATCGAGAACTAAAATAACAATGTAATTTTAGTTTCTCACCAACGGTACTAGTAGACGTTTCTTGATCCTAAAGAAGTCTTTAAACTAGCAGACGTAAGAGATTTCGCCCTAATTAGGTTACTCTCCTCTCCAAGATAGTATTACTACAATACTATTAGTCGGATACACCAGAACCAACAAAGATGAAATTTTCCTGACTCAGGATAAGTTTGTAAGAAGAACAAACTTCACTATTTATTGACCAAGGTAGTTTGGACACCAAGGAATTTCCATAACCGAAGATATTCTTAAGATATGAAATAAATCATCTAAATTCGATTGTTGTCTAATTCCAACCAATATCCAACTGTATAACCAAAATCTTCATGGACAACTCAATATTTGCTAGCATTTAACTAATATATCTTTCCAGAGATATGTCTTGATTGCTGGTAAAACAAAACATATTAATTTTGAAAATCTCAAAAAGATTTTCTACTATTTCGGTTTGGTATCCCACCTTGAGTATCAAGGAATATATTTGAACAATTAAGAAATAAGATTTCAGCACATGTTCAAATTACTCATTATGTCGACATCTTGAACTTTCCTATTTTGCAAACCCAATTTCCAATTCACACAAATCCTAAAGTGTACGTGACTTGAAGAAATCGGTTTTGCCTATCAAGACCGGTTCTACCATGACTCCTAAAACACGTTAGGATCGGTTCTACCTTGACTCCCAATATAGGTAGGGATTGGTTCTACCTTGACTCCCAACATAAGATAGGATTGGTTCTACCTTGATTCCATATATAGGTTAGGATCGGTCCAACCTTAATATTTTCAATGAAAACCGGACCTTCAATCCTTCTGATTTCCTTTCAACTACGAAACAAGTTCGGACGTCTACTTCCTTAAACTCATGCAATTAAACATAATATTCCAGGTATGAAATCAAACCTATGTTCACTACACAATATATATAGTAACGAGTTTAATAGATTATGTTGATGTCACAATTACGAAGTCCAAAAGATAAGCATTATACTTCAGAATTCAATATACCAATATAAAACACTTATCACTATTGATATATTGTTCATTGACACATTGATTACAATATGATGATCAAGTCTAATATACTAGAGTTTACATATATAACTTCCCATGTTATGTTTTCAATCAGAAACGACTTGAAAGGTTACGATATAGAAATGGAAACAAGTCAATTCATGTATTACTAGCCTCAAGTGGAAGAATGATGTTATCGTCGATGTCGATACGTCTTTTGAATCTTCAGGTATTCATAGCGATACTTATGTGTCTCAACATTTCTAGACTTCATAGTCTAACCTAACGAAGTTGACTTTAGTAATCTAATCAAGCGACTTATGAGATTTGATACTAAAATATGACAACCAACCTTGACATACCACCGGTTGGTGGGTTCAACCGAGTAATGCTCTAAAAATCTCCCTCTTTGACAATTTTAGTGACAAAACTCTATTACATATGGAGAATACATGAATTAAAAGATATATATATTACATCACATAACATTCTCTTAACTCATTCTTCATACGCTTGATTCCAAGTTTCAACAACTCAATAATCTGCACATATTCAAAAATAAATGTTGTTGTTGACACATTTGAATAACAAAAGCTTTACTCCCCCTAAAGGAAATCTAGGTAGATTTTCAATCCGTACCTATTTGGTATTCCTCTTTTATAATATAAAATATTACACATAAAGTTGATATGTTTCTCCCCCCTTAGTCAAAGCTTTACTCTTTTGTTAGATGTATATTATTCAGCACATATATCCTTTCTCAGTGATTGTACGTCACCCGTATATTCCATATGAAAAGACAAGGGTACTCAAATATACCTCAATCTAAAACTTTTCCACCTATAAGTCCTTTCTTCGAAAGTGATTGTATATAGACTGAGTCGGGACAATACAACTAATCGTTTCACACTTCCTGTGATCGTCTATGGATACGAGATCGAGACAACACGACAACAAGATAACTTGTGTGATTGACTATGGATACAAGATCGAGACAATACAACAATGAAGTATGTTTACTTGATAATAGGTTCGGACATAACCAAACTCTAGGGATTGTCTATCAAGCAAAATAGGAATTAACGTTTGTGTATTTTACTTTTAATTATAATAAAACAATTATAATTGCGGAAATAGAAAAGTAAAAGACACAACAAGATTTTGTTAACGAGGAAACCGCAAATGCAGAAAAACCCCGGGACCTAGTCCAGAATTGGATACTCTCAGAATTAAGCAGCTATACAAAATCAAACCAACTTCGTTTAGTTGAGACTAAGCAACTAAACCTATAGTTCAGTTTCCTCTGTATCCCTGCGCCTCCAACTTGTTAATAAGTCACGCACTTGAAACAATTCCTTTGGTTCGTATTTCAAACAGTAAAAGAACAACAAATTTGTTCGGTAAAAACTTTTTTCAAACAACGTGATATGAGTCTGACAAAGGCTCTTCCATTTAACCAATAAACTCCTTTGTCGGGTTCTTAGATCAATCTCTCAACAACTACCGAAGTAATTGTTAGACTATGCAATCAATATTATTAATCACAAAGAAGTGTATTGATGCCAATCTACTCAACTAATCAATCCAATCTATCACAAAGATAAACCGGTTATACTTGGATCCCTTTCCAGCCGAAACAAGTATTGTGCGACCAAATATTATGAACCCAAAAAGTCTTCTTGTCTTCAAATCTTCTTTAATCTTCAATCAACACCTGCACACAATCAACTTGAATCTCTTGTGGTCAATCACACACAGAACGGAGTCTGTTAATGTTGGATTATCTCAAGACATCTTTAGATCTACAAAAGTCTAAAGATCCCCGTCGAAATTTCGATCTAGTTTGAGTGAATCTTATATCAGAAGAGAAGATTCTAAAGCATAAACAAACTAGGTGCAATCAAAGTTCAACAATTGTTAGTCAATCAAATCAATCGAAAACTAATAATAAACTGCAATTATCTAGTTTCCCACCAACGGTACTAATAGAGCTTCTCAATCCCAAAGAAGTCTTTAAACTGAGCGGCCGTAAGAGATTTCGCCTAATTAGGTTACTTTCCTCTCCGAATAGGCGGTTCCACCAGTAACAACACAATTAGGTAGTTTTGTTGTCTCTGAGGATTAGTTTACTAGAAATGCAAACATCAATATTTATAGACAAGGAAGTTTGGATACCAAGGAATTTCCAAAACTGAATATTTTTAAAGATATGCAATAAACACAAAATCGGTTTTCATAATTCCTGGAAATGCACTGTCCAAATACTGACCGAAATCCCAATAGAAAAATCTATAATCAGTAAGTGCACATTACTAATCATTATTTTCTAAAGATATGCATTTAATTGCTGGAGATTAAATAGCATATAAAAACTAAGAAACCTTAATTAAAAGATTCTCAATTTATTTCGATCATGGGATTCTCCTTGAGCTATTAAGGAATATCTTTGAACAATTAATGATAAGAGTTACTTCACATGTTCAAAGTATGTCGACATCTTTACTTTGCAAGTCCTTTTTCATACTTACAATCTTGGAAACGATTTTCCACACTGCCAAACAAGTTTAGAATTGGTTCGTTTGAATTCCAAGAACTATGTGATTGATTATCCTATCAAATCACCAATTATGGGTTTCACGTTTCTACCAAAACAAGTCCGGTTCTACCTCCATGTAAGTATTGTGCATAGTCACACTACTTACCAAAATTCAGTTGAGTAGGTACTAGGATCGGTTCCCCACAAATTATGGTAACTACCTGTATTCGGTTGCACATGCCCATAGGATCGGTTCCCCCAAAACTACAAACTTGTTGCACATGTTCATAGGATCGGTTCCCCCATCTACTAAAACCGTGTTGCACCTCTTACAAGGATCAATTCCCTCTTGAAAATTTGTTGCACCTCTTACTAGGATCAGTTCCCCAATGACTGGATAAAAGTTTCTATTTACAAGGCATCGATCATAACATCTTGAGTGATTACTTAAGATCGGTTTCACTAATAAAAGTCATACCCATACATAAGTCAGGCCTTGTGAATAGTTTTACCAAGATACATAAACAAGTTTATGAGCGGTTATACTAAACACACATATTGGTAATTCAAAATAGATTTACAATGAATAACAATACCAATAATCCTAGCGATTTCCCTTCCGATTCATAAAACTATTTTTTGAACTTACTTCCTTTATACGAATGTAAAACATTGTTTCCTAGGATGAAATCTTCACTCATACCCATACATAATCACAATAGCATTCATATGATCATGTCGATGTCTTATATACAAAGTTTAATGGTTAAGCAATAAACCTCGTATTGTATTCCTTAATACTATGTCTAACTAGAGTATCATACACAGCTTCGCAGTTATGTTTTCAATATGCACGACTTGAAAGATACGTTAGGGAAATAAACAGTTCAAGTCAAGTATTACTAACCTCAATAGGAAGGATGATGTTGTCGTTGTAGCTCCATACTTCTTCACATTTTTCAAGTCTTCCTGTAATACTTGTAAGTCTCATATCCTAACACTTTCAAGCTAACCTATATGAAGTTGACTGTAGTATATAATCAAGCGACTCTTTAAATGAGTTTTGATTCACTAAAATATGACAACCAAACCTGACATACTAACGCTTGGAGGGTTCAACCGAGCTATGCTCTAACAATCTCCCCCTTTGTCAATTTTAGTGATAAAACTCTTACATCATATGGATAAACAAATTACAAAAATTCATTATACACATACCCTCGATTCCAAGTTCAACAGCACAAAACATGCATTAAATTCAATCCTTAAATGCCGTTGCTGACATTATAATAACAAAGCTAATACTCCCCCTAAAGGTAAGATAGGTAGATTTTCAATCAGCACGTCTTTGTTATTTCCATGTAGTTCCTCATAACTACATATCATATGGTATGTGACACCCCCTTAGTTTATGCTTTCACTCTTTTCGTTAGAATAAACATTTTAGCACAAATGTCATTTTCCTTAGTGATATTAACTCACAACAAGTCAATATCACTTATTTACTCCATATATTTCTCCCCCTTTTTTCACAAAATGACAAAGAAACGAAAAAATAAAGGACAAACCGAAAGGATCTTACAAATCTCACAAAGAGAATTTGCAAACCTATAAGAGTTGAGCACGGGGGTTTTACACACCATTTTAGATAACCAATATCAAAATCGAAACTACAAGTAATTTGGTTTTAACATGTTATCTAGGAAACAATTTCCCGAAGCAATTTTCCCTAATAGTTTAGAACATCAAAAATCGACTAAGCACCTTAGTTATTTTGCTAAAATGATTGTACAAGTACAATCGCTTGTTCGATAAGACCCAAATAAATATCAGAATTAACTTTATTTTTTCTCACCAAGCTCTAATTATTCCCAAAAATAACTTAGACCTTTCACTTTTAAACAAGACAAATACTAGGTTAGTTAACTAGTAATTCTTGTTAAGGAATTCGGTTAGACTTGAATAACCGAAACCTTCATATTTGATAAGTCTAACTAAGATCCGAAAAACTTAGTTTCTCTTATCCGGAAATCACTTGGACTAAACAAATGATCCCTAAACACTTTTGTTAAGCCATAAACAATCCATACAAACCAAATAAATCAACTTGCATAATCATTTATCTTAACCAAAAGCAATTGAAACAAACATAGACAATATAACACTGGAATTGCACCGAAATTTCGTAAGCCTAAACAATTGATACCAAACAATGACGAAAGATAACAATAGTTTTTCTTAATCGGAAACAATTGAATCACAATCAAATATCCATACACAAATAATGGAATAAACATCAATTGTACTGAAAATTTTGTTAAGCAAAAGTAATAAGGATATGAAATAAAATCATGCTTTTCTTAAACAGGAAAACAATTAACTAACAAGATTGTTACCTCAAATTCCTCATCTTCTTCTCCTTTTCTTCATATCTTTCCGGGGAAAATATCATCATGTTGTCATCCTCTTGCAAAATAAAAGAACAACAACAACCAACCTTTACCAGAGAAAGGTTGAAAATCGGTTTTAACTATGCAATGCAAAAGTTGAAACCTCGAAACACATATGATTTTATGCTAAACCAAAAGATTCATCATATTGTGACTTTTTCACATATTGTTTCTACAGGAACCCCTCATGATCCTTTGATAAAGCCTACCAACATGGGCTAGAACCTAATCCCGCTAAAACAAAAAGTCACCCAAACCATAAGGGTTCACACATTATGAGATCGAATATCAAGGTAATAAAACCGAAATCAAACATCCCATAAACATACATAACAATAAAATAAAGCATTCAAGCACAGGCTATGTAACCGAAAACTATCACAAGAAATATTATAAAATAATAATTTTATTCATAATAATAAGATAGTTTTATTCATAATAGACTTTACAATTATTGAAAGAAATCAAAAAATGAAGTCTATTTTTCTGGATTTACTCCTTCATCTCAGCACCGGTGAAGGGTAGGTTATTACTTTCGCACTTCCACTTGTGAAATTCTTCCAGTAGATAACCTTGTTGCTTGACCAGAATTTCTTGCAGTTGAGTTATTTTCGAGAAGGATTCTGCAAGAACATGTAATTCGGTCTTGGATTGAACACAGAAGTGTGTCAATGCTTCAATACACTGATCTTTCTTCAGCCTATTCTGTCTTTAGCCAATCTCTCTCTCTTTGATCTTACTCCTTGATTTCTCGTCCAGAGATGATGCAGATTTATTCTTCAAGAGATCTTTATGACTAGCATCTTATCAAGAGAAGAAACTGGATCCAGACCCATAGTTCGGACAAGGAATGTCCAAAGAGTAGAAGGATCTTTTTATATATTTTTTTTCGAAAATATAATATTCCCATTGTGACTGATATTCATCGTCATCTTCCTGATCTTTCTTGACTGGAACACGATCATGTGGACGAGACGATCGATGAATATCTTTAATGAATCTCTTACTCCTTTTCTTTAAGAGATCTCGAAACTGTCTAGTGATCAGTGATAATGATTGTTCAAGTTCATCATCAGACAATTCTGCAATCTGTTCATTTGAATCATCCAAATGTCTATTTTTATTCATTGGAGATTTCAGAATCTTTGCATCTTTAAAAGCAATTCCCTTAGTTTGAATAAACTGTGATTCATGATCAAAGATCTTTAACTTTCCAACGAGAGTGCTTCGTGAGAGTGTTGAAAGATCATTTGCTTCTATGATTGCATGTTTCTTAGAATCGTATCTTGATGGCAACGATCTGAGAATTTTGCATACTACGTATTTTTCAGAGATAGTCTTTCCAAGAGATAAAGAAGCATTAATTATCTCAGAGAGTTTGAGGTAAAACTCTTCAAAAGTGTCGTTGTCATCCATTCGAAGGTTTTCCCAGTCGGATAATAGAGTTTGAAGTCTAGCTTCTTTCTCTGAAGTGTTTCTTCGAATACGATCTGAAGATTATCCCAAGCTTCTTCCGAAGTTAGGCATGTTGATACATGATGTTCTAGATCACAACTTACAGCATGTCAAATAGCATTCAAACAATCTGAATTCTGCTTAGCAAAAACCTTTTCTTCAGTTGAGTAATATACTAAGCGTTTAAACCCAGTTTCCGAATTTGCTACTTCCGGGCGATCATAACCATTGGCGACTAATAGCCATGTATTAAAGTCTTGTGATTGAAGAAAAGATCTCATAGCAGATTTCCACCAGATAGTTTGATCCTTCAAATCTTGGTGGTACGTCAATCGAAGTCGATTCATGAGAACTCGAATTCATTTGTTATAGGTTGGATCGCAGCAAACACAGATTGTTAGATCTTTTCGTGTTTTCTTGCTCTGATACCAATTGAAAAGACGAGGGTACCCAAATATACCTTAATCTAAAACTTTTCCACCTATAAGTCCTTTCTCCAAAAGTGATTTTCTATAGACTGACTCGAGACAATATAACTAATCGGTTCACACTTCGTGTGATCGTCTATGGATACGAGGTCGAGACAATACGACAACAAGATAACTTGTGTGATTGACTATGGATACAAGATCGAGACAATATAACAACGAAGTATGTTTACTTGATAATACGTTCGGACTTAACCAAACTCTAGGGATTGTCTATCAAGTAAAATAGGAATTGACGTTTGTGTATTTTACTTCTAATTATAATAAAACAATTATAATTGCGGAAATAGAAAAATAAAAGACACAACAAGATTTTGTTACCGAGGAAACCGCAAATGCATAAAAACCCCGGGACCTAGTCCATAACTGAATAATCTCAGAATTAAGCCGCTATAAAAAATCAAACCAACTTCGTATAGTTGAGACCAAACAACTAAACCTATAGTTCACCTAGTTTTCTCAGTATCCCTGCGCCTCCAACTTGTTAATAAGTCACGCACTTGGAACAATTCCTTTGGTTCGTATTCCAAACAGTAAAGGAGCAACAAATATGTTCAGTAACAACTCTTTTTAAACAACGTGATATGAGTCTTACAAAGGATCTTCCGTTTAACCAATAAAATCCTTTGTCGGGTCCTTAAATAAATCTCTCAACAACTACCGAAGTAATTGTTAGACTATGCAATCAATACTATTAATCACAAAGAAGTGTACTGATGCCGATCTACTCAACTAATCAATCCAATCTATCACAAAGATAAATCGATTATAGTTGGATCCCTTTCCAGCCGAAACAAGTATTGTGCACACCAAAGATTATGAACCCAAAAAGTCTTTTTGTCTTCAAATCTTCTTTAATCTTCAATCAGCACCTGCACACAATCGACTTGAATCTCTTAAGATCAATCACACACAGAACGGAGTCTGTTAACGTTGGATTATCACAAGACATCTTTAGATCTACAAACAGTGTAAAGATCCCTGTCGAAACTTCGATCTAGTTTGAGTGAATCTTATATCAGAAGAGAAGATTCTCAAGCATAAAAAAACTAGGTGCAATCAAAGTTCAACAACCGTTAGTCAATGAAATCAATCGAAAACTAATAATAAACTGCAATTATCTAGTTTCCCACCAACGGTACTAATAGAGCTTCTCAATCCCAAAGAAGTCTTTAAACTGAGCGGCCGTAAGAGATTTCTCCTAATTAGGTTACTTTCCTCTCCGAATAGGCGGCTCCACCAGTAACAACACAACTAGGTAATTTTGCTGGCTCTGAGGATTAGTTTACTAGAAATGCAAACATCAATATTTATAGACAAGGAAGTTTGCACACCAAGGAATTTCCAAAACCGAATATTCTCAAAGATATGCAATAAACACAAAATCGGTTTTCATAATTCCTGGAAATGCACTGTCCAAATATTGACCGAAATCCCAATAGAAAAATCTATAATCATTAAATGCACATTACTAATTATTATTTTCTAAAGATATGCATTTAATTGCTGGAGATTAAATAGCACAAAAAAACTAAGAAACCTTAATTAAAAGATTCTCAATTTATTTCGATCAAGGGATTCTCCTTTAGCTATTAAGGAATATCTTTGAACAATTAATGATAAGAGTTACTGCACATGTTCAAAGTATGTCGACATCTTTACTTTGCAAGTCCTTTTTCATACTTACAATCTTGGAAACGATTTGCCACACTGCCAAACAAGTTTAGAATTGGTTCGTTTGAATTCCAAGAACTATGTGATTGATTATCCTATCAAATCACCAATTATGGGTTTCACGTTTCTACCAAAACAAGTCTGGTTCTACCTCCATGTAAGTACTGTGCATAGTCACGCTACTTACCAAAATTCGGTTGAGTAGGTACTAGGATCGGTTCCCCACAACTTATGGTAACTACCTGTATTCGGTTGCACATGTCCATATGATCGGTTCCCCCAAAACTAAAAACTTGTTGCATATGTTCATAGGATCGGTTCCCCCATCTACTAAAAACGTGTTGTACCTCTTACAAGGATCGATTCCCTCTTGCAAATTTTTTGCACCTCTTACGAGGATCGGTTCCTCAATGACTGGATAAAAGTTGTTATTTACAAGGCATCGATCATACCATCTTGAGTGATTACTTAAGATCGGTTTCACTAATAAAAGTCATATCAATACATAAGTCAGGCCCAAGATGGTATGATCTTAAGTGAATAATTTTACCAAGATACATAAACAAGTTTATGAGCGGTTATACTAAACACACATATTGGTAATTCAAAATAGATTTTCAATGAATAACAATACCAATAATCATAGTGATTTCCCTTTCGATTCACAAAACGAGTTTATGAACTTACTTCCTTTAAACGAATGTAAAACATTGTTTCCTAGGATGAAATCTTCACTCATACCCATACATAATCGCAATAGCATTCATATGGTCATGTCGATGTCTTATATACAAAGTTTAATGGTTAAGCAATAAACCTCGTATCGTATTCCTTAATACTATGTCTAACTAGAGTATCATACACAACTTCACAGTTATGTTTTCAATATGCACGACATGAAAGATATGTTAGGGAAAGAAACAGTTCAAGTCAAATATTTCTAACCTCAAGAGGAAGGATGATGTTGTCGTTGTAGCTCCATACTTCTTCACATTCTTCAAGTCTGCATATAATACTTGTAAGTCTCATATCCTAAAACTTTCAAGCTAACCTATACGAAGTTGACTGTAGTATATAATCAAGCGACTCTTTAAATGAGTTTTGATTCACTAAATATGACAACCAAACTTGACATACCAACGCTTGGTGTTCAACACGGCTATGCTCTAACACCATATATTTCTCCTAGTTTTGGTCACAAAAATGACAAAGACATGAAGAAAAATACAAGAGCAAACTGAAAAGATCTTACAAGTTCACAAGAACGCATACAACCTCTTAGAGTTAAGCACGAATATCTTAACATACTATTTTAGATAAGCAATACTAAAACCGAAACCATCTAAGTAATTTGTTTTATCATCTTATCAAGGAAATAATTGCCCGAAGCAATTTTCCTTTTGTTTTGATAAGTCAGAAAAGATAAGAATTAACTACGTTGGTTATAAGGATCCAATTACTCATAAATAATTGTACCTCATTTAGACAAGACAAAACTAGGATAGCTAGTTTTTTCATCAAGGATTGAATTGTACTTGAACAATTGTACCTCATTTTGATAGGCCTAAACTAAAATCAAAATTAACTTAGTTTTTCTTATCAGGAATCAATTGGACTAAAACAATTGAACTCATATTTCGTTAAGCAAAAAGAAAAACCAAACTTGATTTAGTTTTTCTTAACCGGAACCAACTGAAACATAACAATTGTACCGTACTTCTCGTTAAGAAAAAGCAAGAATAAGCAATTTAAATCAACTTTTCTTAACGGGAAAACGATTAACAAACATAAATAAATCGTTACCTTACCCTTCTATATGACAAACTATGATCCGATTCGATCAAGTTTTCATATCAGGAAAGATTATCAAAATAATTCTTCCCTCGGTTTCCATAACCACTCTCCCCACAAAGATATGAAGTTTAATCACCGGTTCAATATAGAACTCTCCCCTGTGAGTTGTTATTCCTTGCAAGACAAAAGAATAACAAACAAGAGAACCTATACCAGAAAAAGGTCGACAAAGTCTTAGCTTTTACGCTGCCAATGTAACATGCTAAAACTGAAACTCATATGTATACTACATTCACAACTTCTGAAATATAAATTGATAATAGTATAACAATAACTTACATATGAGATATACTATCATAATTTTCTTATGATTTTGGTATAACAATCACAAAGATATGATCCAAAGATCGGCTATAATCAAAAGTCACTAACCATACGAGAGTGAGCCAATAAATGAGACTGAAACACAAATGTTTATCTCATGAACTCAAGTGCAATACACCATAAATTTTCAACATAAAATCAAGTATTTCAATTACCACAATCTTTTAGGAAATAAAAATACAAAACCAACGCAAAATAATGAGGTCATTCCGAGTTCGGACGAAGAAGTTATGGACAAAACAATTTTACACTCCTTCGTATGGACTTAGGGAACTATCTCGAGACCGATCCTTAGGATAGGTAGGGATCAATCCTAACATGGATCCACACATAAAAACTCTTTTAAGCATAAATTTTTCATACGATGTCTGAATTGAGTGATTTTTGGCTTGTTTTAACCTCCTAAACAAGGGATACACATACATATATGACATGTAGATATCAATATCATAAACTCATAACTACCCTTTCTATCAAATGCTCAATTATGGATAGAGACGATATGAGTAAAGAATAGAAAAATCTCCCTGAAGATGTTAAACAGTCATATAATGATCAAGAGATTATGTGCTTCCTCACCTTCCATAAAATTGAGCACAAAGGTAAGCATGCATATTCCAACACAACTATCAGGTGACTAAGACAGAATCATCATTCTTGACCTCTTTCTTTCTCTTGTTCCATATCTTGTTTTTCTTCCTTGACTTGTGATGAAAAGTGTCCTTGTCACAATGTGCATTCGTACAAGAGATATCAGACAACATGATGACAAGACTCTCATAAACATTATTACCAATATTTATCAACTGAGTGTCATTCTTGTGACTAAAGTCTGGTCCCTCCTTGGATATGGAGGACTTCGAGACCCATTTGTACATGGGTTTCACAAGAGCTGCTTTTTCCTTCATACTATATTAAGACCCTTTCCCTTTTGGATACTTCGCAAAACAACCTTTCTCCAATTTGGATCATCTGATCTTGTCTTTGGATTTACAAAGTCATCTCTATTTCTATAATCGGGTCTTCTACGGTATGACCTTATCGACCGATATGCAAAACTTGAACTATCATTATAATAATTTTTTTTTCCTAAATTTCGGATAATAGCGATCTGATTTCTTTAAGAGAGAAAACTTAGCCAATGCGTTTAATACAAAAAAAGTGCATCTTGTATTTTACGAACTTTGCATCCCCATTGCAAGTGTCCTTTGCTTCCATAAATAAAGCAATACTTAGCAACATAAGGAGTGTGAGTTTTAACATTACCTTTTTGTGGATCCTCTTGCATTGACGCTTGACGAGTTTTTTTTCTTCCCATCTTTGTTCAACGTTGTGGCTTTCTTGACATTAACATAAGTGTTTTCTTTGATGGATACACTTGAAGAGTCTGGTTGAAAATGATTCTTAGGCTTGACAAGCTTTACTTCTTTACAAGAAATATGAGCATCTTTGACATCAGTGGAAGACTCTGTTTGAGAAAAATTTGTAGCTTTGACAAATTTTACTTCTTTGTTAATATCTGAAACATCTATTCCCTTATTAAACAATCCTCATGTATCACGATGATTTCTACTTGCTTTAACATTAAGGTTTAATTGTTTGAACTATCATTGAGATTTTTCAAGTTCAAATTTTATTCTTCCAACTTCTTGAAGTTATCAAGAACACCAGTTAGATCAGCCTCAATGCATTTTTATCGAGAGACATACGCACCTTCTTTCTCTTCAAAACTCTTCTATTGAGAGTTAATCCTTGGTTTAGATTCAACAAGTTTCTTTTTTGAAAAAAAGAGATCTCTCCGAAGATTTTCGTATTCAAGACTCTTTGAGTGCAGCTCTGGTCTACCATCTTTAAGAAGAGAATCAGTGGGGCGATAACCATTCTAATATCCTTCGAAAAATTTTCTCAATTTTTTGGTTTCTCGACAAAGAGGAGTCAAGAGAAAAAGGAGTTCAGAAGTTTTAGTTTTTGTCAAAGGACTCAACAACTTAGAGTACTCTGAGATATCCTCTTCTACATCTCGATCAATTTCTGAGTCACCATCATCGGAAATTTCATCCAATATTTCTTGTAGGTGTATTTCCCAGTTGTCAGGATCTACATCTCAACAAGGCTAAATTATTTAGTAGACTCACATAAGGTGATATCATGATCTTTAGATATTGATTTAACAGAGATGCCTTCATAAAGTTTTAATTTAAAACTTACGATATCTTGTTTTATATTAACTAAATAATTATCAGGTTCTTGTATAACCATTTTAGATCCAAGTCTTATAGGTTAGATCGCACCAAACACATATTGTTAGATCTTTTCGTGTTAACCTGGATCTGATAACTTTTCGATATCAACCTATAAGTCCTATACATTTCGTGATCTAATAAAGAAAGAAACTATTAAGAAGATAACCACCGCAAGGTATATATTTTCTGAAAAAACTGGGGGTACAACAACCACACCCAATATTTCGTTTGGCAATCTGAATAGACAAACTCCAATATACTTTCAAGAGAATCAACTAGACAGTCATACTCAATCTAGAGAAAAGTATATCAAAGATTTTTGTATCTCTCTTTTTCTCAATCCAATCTGCAATCAGCAAATAGGAATTTACGAGCCCGACTGAATATAAGAGAAATAACTTGAACGGTATCAAAACCAATGTTCAAGGATAAATCAATTTCAATCAACAACCAAAGGTTGGATTTACAAAAAGATCGATTCAACGCACAACCTATGATATTTCAATTATATAACAAAATATAATGCGGAAAAGAAATAACACAGACACCAGAGTTTTGTTAACGAGGAAAACCGTAAATCCAGAAAAATCCCGGGACCTAGTCCATATTTGAACACCACACTGTATTAAGCCGCTACAGACACTAGCCTACTACCAATGAACTTCGGACTGGACTGTAGTTGAACCATAATCAATCTCACACTGATTCAAGGTACAGTTGCGCTCCTTACGTCTGTGATCCCAGTAGGATACTACGCACTTGATTCCCTTAGCTGATCTCACCCAAAACTAAGAGTTTCTACGACCCAAAGTCGGAGACTTGATAAACCAATCTGTCTCACACAGAAAAATCTATTGAATAGATAAATCTGTCTCCCACAGATAAACCTATGAGTTTTGTTCCATCTTTTGATAAATCAAGGTGAACAAGATCCAATTGATATACCGGAATTATATTCCCGAAGAACATCCTAGAAATATCAATCACCTCACAATAATCTTAATCGTATGGTAGCAAAACAAGATATCGTGGAATCACAAACGATTAGATGAAGATGTTTGTGACTACTTTTTATCTTGCCTATCGGAGATTAAATCTCGAGCCAATCTTACAGAAGATAGTAATCAATACGATATAAACAGCAAGATCAGATCACGCAACTACAGAGAAAATAGTTAGGCCTGGCTTCACAATCCCAATGAAGTCTTCAAGTTGTTAACTTACAGGGTTTCGTGAAAAACCTAAGGGTAAAGGATAATCGACTCTAGCTTATACAACTAGTATCACAAGGAGGTGTGGGGATTAGGTTTCCTAGTGGATAGAGTTTTCCTTTATATAGTTTTCAAATCAGGGTTTGCAATCTAAGTTACCTTGGTAACAAAGCATTCAATATTCACCGTTAGATGAAAACCTGATTAGATTCAAGATAATATCTTTCAACTATTGGATCAAACTTATCTTGTTATACACAAATGAAATGTACCTTCATTTAGGTTTAAGTAACCATACCTAAACGTGTACACCATGTTGGCTCAGCCGTAGTTAACCGAGGTTAGTTTAGCTATATGAAGACTCTCATATCAACCTTATTCATCTTAACCATAGCCAGTTCAAACAACTCAAATGAAACTAGTTAAAGAGTTGTTCAATTGCTATATTCTCATAGAAGTATACAAGAACACAATTGAAGAAAAATCGGTTTGATTCACTCGAATCAATTCATGAACATTATAGCCACGGTTCGCAAAGAATGCATTCCTTAATATATAAATGTATTAGTTCATGTCACAATCGATTTTAGAACTTTAAGCATTCAAGTATGCAAACGGGTACGCATACTTAAGTAGCCGGTCTGAGTTTGGGTTCGCCAGTATGTGAACGGGTATGCATAATTAGTACACTTCCAAAAACCCTGCAAAAATTCCCGGACCTATACCTTACACAAGTATGAGTACCGTTATGTGTACTTGGTACACGGAATTTCACAACTACAAGTATGCATACTTTAGTTCCGGTCATGGATCACATACATGCAAGAATGCACACTATGTTTATAATCCAATGATGGTTAAGTATTCTAAACTCTATTTCAATCATTGAATCTTTCTTAGAGGATGACAATAGCCGTTCTTACACACTATTAGCATAAAAGAAATTTTCAAGTTATTGAAATAATCATAACGAAACATTCCAAGTCTAAACCAAATGATTGTATCACACAAACCATGTAAGACGTACTCGGAAATTTTCACATGATCATCTTTTGACTTTCGTCAAGAATATAAGATGAACTTGGTTGAAGCGAAAGCTACCAACACATATTTCGAGAAATATGTAAGCGAGTTAAACTCATCTCGAAATCTCAGATGTGTATAATAGAAAACTATATCGTAACACGACTTATGTCTCAATATAGGAGATAGAGTGGAAATAGACTTTCCAAGTGATAGATGAGTTTAAGTCTCCACATACCTTTTGTTGATGAAGTTCCACAAGCTCTCCTTAGTTGTTCTTCGTCTTCACATGATGAACGTCGTGAAGTCTAATGCTCAACTACACAATCTATCCTAGTCTGAGACATCTATAAGTAGACTAGAAATCAAGACTTATAGTTTTGATCACTAACATTGAAAAACAAGCTTCGTATAGTTGAGACCAAGTAAACTACCCCTATTTACCTAGTTTCCTCAGTACCCATGCACCTACAACCAATCTATCCAACACACGTGAATCTTAAGATAGAGTACTTCACTATTAGTGACAAAACTATCAATATATATGGATTACAAAATAAATAAACTTTGTAGCTTCTCATCCAAATGCTTGATCTCCTTGGTTCTTCAACATTACTCGAAATCTTTGTCACTTCCAAGTACTCCAATGATTCCAAATGTGTTCAACTTAGCATTATAGTTGTTGAAGATCCGTAGCAATAACAATGAGAAAACAGTTGCTCTCAGTCATTGTTATACAATGTCATAGTATCATTACACAGGATCAATGTCCAATTGTATCACAACTTTGACAAAAATACTATGGTGATATGTATCACTCCCCCTTAGTCAATACTTCATCTCATAATGAAAACCACTCTCCGTTACATAATGATCTATAAACCATATGTATTTGTAGTGTGAACTACATATTAATTCTCCCCCTTTTTGTCAATATAAATTGGCAAAGGTACGAAAACTAGTGGGATCCTCATGAAATTTTTATGGAGATACTTCATGACCAAAAGAGAACAATATACCAACTTGTTTCGATGATTTCACATAGTCGAAACTTAATGTATTCATCAAGGAGTTTATAAAGATACAAGATAACTCCTACAATATTCCCTAGCCGCACTCCCCACAAAGATTTGGCAATTAAGCACATGTTCAATTAAGAACTCTCCCCCATAATATGTCATTCCCGAAAGAACAACAAGAGCGACCTTACTTTTACAAGAAAAGAAGGATTTCTTTGGACATTAACAAATCACATGAAACATGAATTTGTATCCAAAAATCTCAATTTAATTAACCACAAGGAAAATGATCAATTCAATTGGACATGCTCAACATAAGAGAAGTTACGGAGCAACACAGTATATACACAAAGATGTGGATCGGGGAAGGGCAAATACTGCGGAATAATCAAAGATTCATTCTATTTTTCATCACTATTTGCACAATGACACATAATAGACTTAATATTTGTAAACAAAAGTTCATCCTTTCTTCCATCAATATTTGCATAATGACATAAAAGGCTTAACTTTTGTAGTCAAAAGTTCATTCTATCTTTTATCAATAATTTCATACCGACATAT
Source organism: Papaver somniferum (assembly GCF_003573695.1). NCBI lineage: Eukaryota > Viridiplantae > Streptophyta > Magnoliopsida > Ranunculales > Papaveraceae > Papaver > Papaver somniferum. Next base: position 157,111,693 of record NC_039358.1, on the reverse strand, counting down.
AATAGAGTCAACTTTTGAACAAATATGGGACAGTCGGTTCACGGACGTAAACAACATATCCCATAACAATTTGCAATATATAAAACCATAAACATTAATACTACAAAAAATCATCTTCCAAATAAACTTTAGAATTTAAATAAATAAATCTAAAAACATTGCAAGATGAAAACATTGGCAATAGCTATGTGTACTAACAGTAATGCTATTCCAAACCCTAGTTATCCTTCTTAAAAACACAAGAATAAATTATCATAAGAAGTTTCCTAGACAATATTACTGCTCTTTGATAAATTCATACCTTTCAATGAATTCATCATAGAAGGTGTCGCTGATTTCCTTGATTTTCTTGACCGTGGAAATCCCATGCTCATGAGTTAGAACACTAAATTTACGATCAACAACACGAGAAAGTTTTCTAGCTTTGACGCAGTCCACGATGAGTTTCTTCTGATTCCTTATCAAGATCTGTTGATTAGAAAGGATTCTTGCCTGACCATCCAAGAGAAGATTTATTTGCAGTTGAAGATTTGCAAACTCAACCTTTGAATCACCCTGAAAACGAGTTAAATCCTTGACAGATTCATCAATCCAGGAGTTGTGTTCTTTCCTTGTAAGTATCTTTTTCAAAACAAGTTCTTGAATCGAATCACATCCTTGAGTGTCCTCCTCCATGTCAAGACTCACAATCTCTTGAGATATTGAAGAGTTATCCATATAAGTTTTTGTTAGGGATGCAATAACACAATATATAATATTTATATATATGTTTGTAAACAGGAGAAGGAATCTCTTGTTATGGAAACCCTATGAACCCATACGAAGGAGACACAGACGTTCATGGACCGGTCACAGAAGAGGAAAGGATTTATAAAAAAAATCCAACGAGAGAAAACACAATACTTGTTAACATGGCTCAATAATTTAGAAAACTTCTCTTCAAATTAGAGCACGAGATACGATCAGCATGATCGAATGACTCATATTATTAACATAAAGACGCATAAAATCATACAACTATTATTGAGACTCCCACATCATCATCATCCTTGCAACTCTCAAGATAGATACAAGGATGAAATTACCTGGAATCGGGTAAAGAAGTGAGTGACTCATATTATTAACATAGAGACGCATAAAATCATACAACTATTATTGAGACTCCCACATCATCATCATCCTTGGAACTCTCAAGATAGATACAAGGATGAAATTACCTGGAGTCGGGTAAATAAGTGAGAAGTATTCTCACTGTGAATTATGGGAGATGAGTTGTAAAAATATTTTGTGTGTTTGTATCGAGTATTCCCCTTTTTCCATTGATTATAACTTATCCCAAATAAATTAATGCTAAACCCTTTTAAAAGTCCATCGGAGGGATTTTTCTGAGGACTAAGTCTAGGACCTCTAGAGATCGGTTTCAGAGGAGAAGAGTTGAAGGATTTCCATCTTCTCGATCTATACTTGCCAGACTTGTTCTTATAAGAACATGGAATGTGTTCATTAGTGGCACAAGAGTTTATATCAGACTGAGGAACTTGCAACCTGTGATGATTTCTTGAAGAGGGATCATTCTTATAAGAATTCGGGTTTTCTGTAGGGAAAAAATTCACTGTAGAAGACGTTGGACGATTTACTCCATTGACAGTAGAAAGAAACAAATTATGAAGATGTGAGATTTGGTTCTTTCTAGCAAAACAATGAAGAGCATAGTGATTCTTTTTCCCACAGAAAGAACAACATCGTGGATTAGAAACATGATTGCCTTGACCCATAACCTTTTCTGGCACATGCAAATTTTACAAGTGATTCACAGTGGGTAATTCCTTGGAAGGAATTTTCTTCACGTTGGGTAAATCCTTGTGAGTATCAGAAGACGGTGCAGAGGATGACTTACTCATCAAAACAGAGTTTTCCTTTTTCAAGGTGTTACACTGCTCTTGGGCACATCGAAGAGATGTAACAAGTTTATCTCTTTCAACATGATTACTATTTATTTCTGATGAATGATCCTTGATTAAACGTTCTTATCTAATTGAGTTCTTTCTAACAGTATCTTCAATCATACTAATCTTTTTACGCTGTAGAGTAGTTTCTTGAACCAATTTTCGATATTGTTAGAGAGAGATTCAATAAAGCAATAGAGTTCACGTTCTCTTTCAAGAGTTTTCTCGAATTCATCAATGAGCTTATCATTCTTTCTTCAAGAGTATTGATTTTAGAATCCAGAAAGTCAATTATATCAGCAGATTTTTTTAACGATCTGGTGAGTTCCATTTCTCATTCTGACACGATATCAATTTTTTTGTTTTTTCCTCGGGACTCGGAAGAATCTGCTGAGGAGTTATCCTTTGAGGAAAAACCAAGATTTTTGACATGATCAGAAACTTTGGAAGACATCTCTATGTGCGTAACTTGTGAGATACTTCGTAGGTCCACAGAAATCAGATTGCTACAAACACAGACTTATGAGATCTAAAAACGTATTTGCCTGCTCTGATACAATTTGAAAAAGCGGGGGGTACAACAACTACACCCAATATTTCGTTTAGCAATCTGAATAGACAAACTCTAATATACTTTCAAGAGAATCAACTAGACAGTCAGACTCAATCTAGAGAAAAGTATATCAAAGAGTTTTGTATCTCTCTTTCTCAATTCAATCTGCAATCAGCAAATAGGAATTTGCGAGCCCAATTGAATACAATAGAAGTAACTTGGACGTTACCAAAGACCAATGTTCAAGGATCAATCAATTTCAATCAACAACCAAAGGTTGGATTTACCAATTGATCGATTCAACGCACAACATGTGATATTTCAATTATATAACAAAATATAATGCGAAAAAGAAATAACACAGACACCAAAATTTTGTTAATGAGGAAAACCGCAAATGCAGAAAAACCCCGGGACCTAGTCCAGATTTGAACACCACACTGTATTCAACCGCTACAGACACTATCCTACTACCAATGAACTTCGGACTGGACTGTAGTTGAACCTTAATAAATCTCACACTGATTCAAGGTACAGTTGCGCTTCTGACGTCTATGATCCCAGCAGGATACTACACACTTGATTCCCTTAGATGATCTCACCCACAACTAAGAATTGCTACGACCCAAAGGCGAAGACTTGATAAACAAATCTGTCTCACACAGAAAAGTCTATTGGAATAGATAAATCTGTCTCCCAAAGAAATACCTATGAGTTCTATTCCACCTTTTGATAAATCAAAGTGAACCGGAACCAATTGATAACCCGGACTTATATTCCCGAAGAACAACCTAGTATTATCAATCATATGGTAGCGAAACAAGATATTGTGGAATCACAAACGATGAGACGAAGATGTTTGTGACTACTTTTTATCTTGCCTATCGAAGATTAAATCTCGAGCCAATCTTAAAGAACATAGTACTCAATATGATAGAAACAACAAGATCATATCACGCAACTACAGATAAAATAGTTGGGTTTGGCTTCACAATCCCAATGAAGTCTTCAAGTTGTTAACCTACAGGGTTTCATTAAAAACCTAAGGTTAAAGGAGACTAACAACTAGTATCACACAAGAGGTGTGGGGTTTAGGTTGCCCAGTTGCTAGAGTTCTCTTTTATATAGTTTTCAAATCAGGGTTTGCAATCTAAGTTACCTTGGTAACAAAGCATTCAATATTCACTGTTAGATGAAAACCTGATTAGATTCAAGCTAATATCTTTCAACCATTAGATCGAACTTAACTTGTTATACACAAATCAAATATACCTTCATTTAGGTTTAAGTAACCGTACGTAAACGTGTACACCATGTTGGATCAATCGTAGTTAACTGAGGTTAGATATATGAACACTCTCATATCAACCTTATTCATCTTAACCCAGTTCAAATGACTCAAATGAAACTAGTTAAAGAGTTGTTCAATTTCTATATTCTCATAGAAGTATACAAGCAAACAATTGAAGCATCGGTTTGATTCACTCGAATTTATTCATGAAAATTATAACCACGGTTTTCAAAGAATGCATTCCTTAATATATAAATGTATTTTTCATGTCACAACGGATTTTAGAACTATAAGTACTCAAGTATGCAAACGGGTACGCATACTTAAGTAGTCGGTCTGAGTTTGGGTTCGCCAGTATGCGAACGGGTACGCATACTTAGTACACTTCCAAAACCCAGCAGAAATTCCCGGACCTATACCTTAGGAAAGTATGCATACCGGTATGTGTACTTGGTACACGGAATTTCACAACTACAAGTACGCATACGGGTATGCATACTTTAGTTCTGGTCATGGATCACATACATGCAAGAATGCATACTATGCTTATAATCCAATGATGGTTAAATATTCTAAACTCTATTTCAATCATTGAAACTTTCTTATAGGATGAAAATAGCCGTTTTCACACACTATTAGCATCAAAGCAATTTTCAAGTTATTGAAATAATCATAAGGAAACATTCCAAGTCTACACCAAATGATTGTATCAGACAAACCATGTAAGATGTTACTCGGCAATTTTCACATGATCATCTTTTGACTTTCTTCAAGAATATAAGATGAACTTGGTTGAAGCGAAAGCTTACCAACACATATTTCGAGAATTATGTAAGCTAGTTAAACTCAGCTCGAAATCTCAAATGTAAAATAGAAAACTATATTGTAACACGACTTATGTCTCAATATATGAGATAGAGTAGAAATAAACTTTCCAAGTGATAGATGAGTTTCAGTCTCGACATACCTTTTGTTGATGAAGTTCCAAAAGCTCTCATTTGTAGTTCTCCGTCTTCAAATGATGAACGTCGTGAAGTGTAATGCTTAACTATACAATCTATCCTAGTCTGAGACATCTATAAGTAGACGATAAATCAAGACTTATAGTTTTGAACACTAACATTGACAAACAAGTTTGAGATAGCAACGCTTGCGAGTTCGACCGAGCAGTGCTCTAACACTTTCTAGTTATAAATCGAACCTTAAACTATAGGGATCAACCCAAGTGTTTGGGATTAACGCACAAGTGCAATTACTTTAATTATTAATTAAACAAATTATAATGAGGAAAGTAAAGTAAAGTAAAAGCACACAACAAGATTTTTTTAACGAGGAAACCGCAAATGCAGAAAAAAACTCGGGACCTAGTCCAGTTTTGAATACTCTCAGAATTAAGCCGCTATACAAATACATTACCAACTTCGTATAGTTGAGACCAAATAAACTACCCCTAGTTACCTAGTTTCCTCAGTATCCATGCGCCTACAACCAATCTGGCCAACACATGTGAATCTTAAAATAGAGTACTTCACTATCTTAAGTTGCTTCAGTCTCTCTGAAGATTTTAAGCACTCAACTTTTTCGGTCGTCTCCAAACAGTAAAGGACTAATCTGTTTGGAAACCACTATCTTATCTCAGGAAATCAATCCGAGATATTTATGTTCAGTATGACAAAGTATTTTCTGTTTAAAATCAATTAAAATCCTTTGTCGTGTTTTAGATCTTTCAAGATCTAGATTAAACAAGTTAACTAGATCGAGTCAAACAGAACTACCAGATTCGGATACTGAAGAGTACCACCAAATGATAGGTTGTCGATCTAAATACGACAAGCAATAACAAGTCTAACAATATGTAAACTAGATGTAGTCGGATCCCAGCCGATCAAGTTTGTACACGAAGCAAATCACAAAGGTACAAAACCAATAAGAAAAATCTTATTGTCTTCAATTTTCAATAGTCTTCTGTACCTGCACAATAACAAACTTGATTCCTGACTTATGATCAACTACTCACCGAATGGAGTTTATTAACAATGGATGATCATAAGTCAATATTAATCCCTTGATCTAGTTTCAATGACCTCATTTCAGAAGACAGGGCTCTCAAATAATCAAACTAGGTGCAATCAAGAGTTAACAACCGTAAGTCAATTAAATCAATAATCGAAAACTAAAATAACAAGGAAATTCTAATTCCCACCAATGGTACTAAAAAACGCTTCTTGATCCCAGAGAAGTCTTTAAACTAGCGTACGTAAGAGATTTAGCCTAATTATGTTACTCTTCTCACAAAGATAATATTACTAGAATACTATTAGTCGGCTACACCAGAAACAACAAAGATGAAGTTTGCCCGTCTCAGGATAAGTTTGTAAGAAGTACTAACTTCATTATTTATAGACCAAGGTAGTTTGGGCACCCAGGAATTTCCATAACTGAAGATATTGTTAAGATATGCAATAAAGAACCTAAATTCGGCTTTTGTCTAATTCCAACCCATATCAAACTGTATAACCGAAATTTTCATGTACAACTCAATATTAGCTAGCACTTAATTAATATATATTTCCAGAGATATATTTTGATTGCTGGTAACACAAAACATATTAATTTCGAATATCTCAAAAATATTATCTACTATTTCGGTTTGGGATCTCACCTTGAGTATCAAAGAATATCTTTGAACAATTAAGAAATAATATTTCAGCACCATGTTCAAATTACTCATTATGTCGAAATTTTGAACTTTCCTATTTTGCTAACCCAATTTCCAAATCACATAAACCCTAAAGTTTACTTGATTTAAAGAAATCGGTTTTGGCTATTGGGACCGGTTCTACCATGACTCTTAAAAAAAGTTAGGATCGGTTCTACCTTGACTCCTAGTATAGGTAGGGATCGGTCTACCTTGACTCCTAATATAAACTAGGATTAGTTCTACGTTGATTCCCTATATAGGTTAGGATCGGTCCAACCTTAAGATTTTCAATGAAAACCGGACCTCCAATCTTTTTTATTTCCTTTCAACTACGAAACAAGTTCGTATGCCTACTTCCTTAAATTCATGTAATTAAACATAATATTCTAGGTATGAAATCAAACCTATGTTCACTACACAATATAATAACGAGTTTCAAAGATTATGTTAATGTCGCAATTACGAATTCCAAATATAAGCATTATACTTCGTAATTCAATATACAAATATAAAGCACTTATCACTATTGATATATTATGTTAGAGCATTTCTCAGTCGAAATCGCAAGTGTTTCCATCTCAAGCTTGTTGTCAAATTTAGTTGATCAAAATTATATCTTGATTTCTAGTCTAGTTATAGCTATGTCTCAGATTAGGATAGAAGTGTGTAGTTGAGCATTAGACTTCACGACGTTCACCATTTGAAGAAGAATATGTACTGAAGACTTTGGAGGAACTTCGACGACAAAAGGTATGTGAAGACTAAAACTTATCAATCATTCAGAAGTCTATTCAATTTTATCTTTTAATGAGACTAAGTCGTAAAGATATATAGACTTTATGTTATACACATTGAAATTTCGAATTGAGTTTATCTCGTTAATATAATTCTCGAAATATGAGTTTAAAGCTTAGAGTGCGTCATCATCTACTTGGCAAATTTAGTCATGAACAATTCATTTGTTGGAAACTAAATATTATGTCAAGATTGATCATGTGAAAATTACCTTGAACATCTTACATGATCTGTGTGAGACAATCATTTCATTTTAACTTGGGATGTTTCGTATTGATCAAATAATCATTTGACAATTACTTGAAGCTAGTGGTATGCTAACACCCGGTATTTTTCTTGGTTTTGAATTTTGGGACGAAATTCTTTTTAAGGAGTTAATAGTGTAACACCTTGTATTTTGCTTAATATGATTTTTGCACCTCAAACCCTATCCATATTACTTATTCGGATTTTTAATCTGAAACTTAATTTATAAGGATTAAATATTTAGTTATGGGTATACTTATGGTTATCAAATAAAAATAAAGTAATAAATGTTAATTTACTATGTTCTTAATATCTCTTGAAAATAAAAATCATTTTTCATTTTGACTAATTAATTAACGGTTCGCGAGTTATAGCCCCAAAGGTGTCACTATCCATCCACAAAAAACCCATCAAAACAAAAGTAACACAAAAACCCAAAAAAAAAACAAAAGCAACACAAAAACCCCGAAGAATTTGATGATAACCAATTTTGGTTTCATCATAAAATTTGATGAAACATCATAGAATTTGATGAAACCAATTTTGGTTGCATCATAAAATTTGATGAAACCAATTTTAAAATTTGGGGTTTTTGTATCAATGTTTAAAAATTTGGAGTTTTTGTATCAATTTTGTTTTACATGGAGTTTTAATGGATCCCAATATTTGTACTACAAGTTTGGTCACCTTGGATTTTTGTGACTAGTTATGTTAATTAAATATGATTTAATTAATTATGGAAACAATTGGTGCATTGATTGGTAGTTATATCTAATTAATTTTATACATTTTTATTAATCTTAGTAAAGAGATTTATTGTTTTTAGCTAGGTAATTGTAGCATGAATTTTAAATACATAAGAAAATTGAAAATGGAAGATTTGATCTATTTTGACATTTTAATGATTTGGCTCTTATGAAAAATATTTGTGCATATCTCTTACATTAATTAATAGGTAAGTAAAGATAATATATATACAGATACTATTCAACTATGCAATGGCGAGGTTGCACCACCATGGTACCTTAAGGCTCTTGTCCAGGACATTGCTGATTTGAAGGAGAGATTTCAAAACCTAGTCTTTGTTCATCAATACAGAGAATGTTGTTGATACTTTGTCTAAGAAAGCTTCTGAGAGACTTTTAGAGGGGACGTGGTTTACTACCCACCAATAGAAATAGTCAATAATCTTGTTGCTGACATTCAGGGTGTGTCTTACCCTAGGATGATCATAGTTGTTTAGTTTTGTTGTTTCATTCCATTATCAAAAAAAGAAAAAAAATTAGTACTAATTGCATGCACATGATAATGCAAAAATTCAAGGAATTTTCTTTAATATATAAATGTGAAATTATGTTTAGGTGTATGAAAGGTATATTTGGATAAAAATAGAAACATCATTAATAACAATTTAAGAAATTGTTTTGTGTTACGAAGTAAAGAATTATTTTACTTAAGTGTACATATTAAACAAGATGCTTTATTTTCCTTTAGTAAGTTTGAATTAATAAATAACATGCATGGGTTGTCACTTTATTATAGTTAATAAAATTTAAATCAGGGAACAAAATTTAAATCAATGGATTTGATTTTCATGGGCTTGGTTTAATTAAAAATGTTCCCTAAGAGCATCTCCAAGAGAGGGTGGATCTATATATTTTTAGTGACACGTAGGATTTTAGAACCCCGTTTGGCATAAATCCATCTCCAACAGTAGGGTCCTACAAGTTAGGAGGGACCAATTACTAAATATGAAGGTGTTCAAGAAAGTGTTATCTACACCTTTCGTTGCACCTCCACGTCATGTTTTTTAACCAATTTTCTTTTAATTCTAAGGGTTAAAATTCACACTGTTGGAGATGGTTTTTTAGATATGAGGTCATATATTTACTCTATGTGTAGACCCCATAAATAAAATGACTAAATAAAAAATCCACGTAAGATTTTTTACACCTTCTGTTGGAGATGCTCTAATAATAAGATAAAAGAAATGTTGAAATCATGTTTATTTTTAATGAACGTCATTTATAACAAAAGGGAAAACAAAATAAAAGTTATTTTATCACTTTCATCTTTCTCTCTTTCTCTTTCTCTTTTTGAAAACAAAATTCTTTTATCTATCACTTTCAGTACCTTCTTTTCATAGTTTTATTTATACAAGAAAACAAAAATAAAAGCATCAGATTTACAGGGGTTAGTCAAATGAGATTTCAAATGACTTCCAGAGAGTTCTCAAATACATTTTTAGTCCATTGAGACTTTTGGTGTGTCTCCCAATGTCTCTTGTTATTGGTTAGAGACTTTTTTTAAGTCATTTAAATTCTCTAAAATTCCATGTTATTGGATTAGGATTTCATAAGAGTCACTCCAACATCCCTGTTATTCTAATGAGAATTCAAAGTCATTGATTTCTTGTTTTCAGAGATTTGGAGAGACTTTTTTAGGAAAATAGGCATGGCAGAAATCTCTCCTCAAGAGGTGATATTTCTGGAGACTTGGAAACTTGAGGAATATTTGTTTTTGAGAGTAGGACCAAGTTAATTTTTTTTTATTGTTTGAGATGATGACCAAGTAACGGGTCATTCACGGAGTAAACCAGTGGCGAGATTGCATATAAAATAAAATGAATGTGGGATGAGTGAAATAAATAAAAAATGAAAACATAGGCATAAGGCAACAACAATATTTATTTTGACAATGAACACGTATTTTACCAGGTATCCATGGTACTTTTATAACATGCATAATAAAGTAACCAGTAGATATTTTGAATTTTTGATTAGATATTGTACATTTTTTTGTCTCTACAAATCACAGAGACTCTTTACGAATATCAATTTTTTGTCTTTACAAGTCACAAAGACTCTCTAATATACTCTCAGAGAATCACTAGAAGTCTCTATATTTTTAGAGAATCTCCGGGAGTCAAAAAATCTATGAAAGTCTATGTAAATCTCAAAAACCAAAACCTATTGTAGCATTATAATTATATTGATTTATTTTTCATTTTTTTATGCTAATAATCATTATGGTTGTTTTAAATTTATTAAGTTGTTTTCTTTGTAAAAATTGATTTATTTATGAAATTTTGCATATTATTATTAGGTTATTCTAGATTTTTATTTTAACAATTGATCTAGGTAGTATTTTTTTTCTCTCTATTTGTTAAGGAAATTATATTAATGCACATTAATTTAGTTTTGATTTGTGAAAGTGAATTTATTGAATTAGACTATTGGTTATTGGAAATGAATTTGGTGTCTGTAGGCGAGTAAATTGTGCTGATTAGAAACGGATATATGAGTCTCTCTGTTGTTGAAATGTCAAGCCTTTATGTCATCCCACCACTAGTGGCTACCCTGGGAAGACTGTTCGGGGAACAATAATGGTTTGTTTACCGGAATAATTCTGACAACTAGATTAAGAATCATTTGAAGAAAGAAAGGGAAGTCTGTTCGGGGAATAATAGTGGTTTGTTTACCGAAATAACTCTGACAACTAGATTAAGGATCTAGAATCTGAGTTTAAATATATTGAGTAAGAATATGTTAAGTATTTTTGGTTGAGAATGGCGTAAGTATTTATTACGAATTTATATGCATGGTTTATTTATTGTGTCTGTTGCATTTATTTGATTTTCGACGCACTCTATTATTTTTGGAAACTTCCTACTGGGCCATGGTTTGCTCACCCTTTTTCCTCCCTTTCCACGGAGAACGAAGAACCACCACTTGACAAGAAATTATTATATATCACGGGGATTTAGGTATCGCGTTTTGAATTTAGTCGAGGTGTTCGTTTGTTTCAATTGTGTACTTTCAATTATGTAATTATTTTATAGTTTTGTAATTTCAAAAGTAATATTACATTTAATTTAATGTATATTCGTTTTAGTTTGGATTTTATTTATTAAAATTTTTTTGAACGAAAAATCTGGTCTTTCACGAGTGGCGGATCCGGATATTTGTACTTGCTAGATGGATCGGACCCGACCCAAAAGGTCGAATCCGTGTCCGCTGGAAGTCCGAAAATCTGGGTCGTTACAGTATGTGTAAGATTACCATTGTTGTTCTTCTAAATATGTTTCAAATCGATTATCGAGAGTTTTAGAACTAGTACCAAAGTCTAGATACAACACAGTATGCGTACCAAGTATGCGAACTATGAAATACTAGTTGGGTCCGGAACTCTTGTTTGCGAACGAGTTTATCTGTATGGGTCCGAAATTTTGGTTTGCAAACGGCAAAACTAGGTAAGGTCCGTAATAGTGGTTCCCAAACTCGATGGCTATGTTCTAAAATCGGAAGTTATGACAACTTGTTCACATACTTCGTATGCAAACTATATTGTCTATACTCATGAACTCAGGTTCGTTTGCGAACTCTGTTTGCGAACTAAAGTCCCTGTATTTTCAATTCCTATAAGGTACGAGAACTCGGTTTGCAAACCGTGGCATTACGTTCATGAATTTGTTCTAGTATACGTACTTTGTACACATACAAACCAAAACGAATATGTTTCAAATTCTTCACATATAATTCCATGAGATATTAAGCATTTGAACAACTCTCTTAAAACATATTTAGTTACATTTGATCATCTATAATAATTGGTTGATTATATGATTGAATCTGGAAGTGTAAGATGAAAATAGCTATGTTAAAAATGTTTTTATGGATAACTTCGGTTAATTATTATTGAGCCAACTCGTTATACAAGCTTAGGTACAGTTCATCCAAATCTGAATATAAGTATATTTCATTTGTGTATGTAAAGCTAAACCATCTAACAGTGGAGATTGATTGCTTAATTTCTAAGCAAACTTAGTTTGAATCTTAAGTAAGGTTTTCATCTAACGGTGAATATTGATTGCCTTGTTAATAAGCTATCTTAGCTTTAATTATAAGTAATCCTGATTTGAAAGACTAAATAAGGAAAATCTCTAGCATATTCCGAGATTTATCTCCGATAGGTAAGATATAAAAAGTAATCACAACAGTTTTTCGTCTCAGACTCTTGTGATTCCGTAATAACTTATTATGTATATCAGTTAGGTTATTGTGAGGTGACTAATATTCTACGCTGCTCTTCGGGAGACATAAGACTGGATTATTAGTTGTGTTTCCTATTCACCTTGATCTTTATCTAAATATGGAAACCAAAAAATAGAATAGACTTATCTGTGGGAGACAAATTTGTTTATAAGTCTTCGACTTTGGGTCGAGAAACTTATAGGCTATAAAGGACGTTAGTTAAGGGAATCAAGTGCACAGGGTCTTGCAAGATTCAAGAGGCATAAGTAACGCGACTGTACCTTAATCTGTGTGATACTTGGTTAAGGCTCAACTACATTTCAGTCCGAAGTTAACTTGTAGTAGGCTAGAGTCTGTAGCGGCTTAATACAATATGGTGTTTAAGTCTGGACTAGGTCCCGGGGGTTTTCTGCATTTGCGGTTCCCTCGTTAACAAAATTTCTGGTATTTGTGTTATTTCTTTTCCGCATTATATTTTCTTTATATAATTGAATATCACAGGGCGTGCGTTGATTGACCACAGTTGATAAATCCAACCTTGTTTGTTAGATAAGAACTTGATTGATACTCGGATATTGGTCTTTGGTACCGTCTGAGTTTTTCTCATACCCATCAGGTTTACGGACTCATATCTATTTGATTACTGATTTTGTTGAGAAAGAGATAAAGCTCTTTGATATCTTTCCCTGATCGAGATTCATTAAGTTGTTACTCTCAGAGTTATATTGGAGTTTAGTCCATACAGATTGTCGAACGAAAAAGTTGGGTGTAGTTGTTGTACCCCCGCGCTTTCAATTGGTATCAGAGCAGGAAAACACGCTAAGACCTCATAAGTCTGTGTTTGTAGCAATCTGATTTTTATGGACAAATGTGCTATCTCCAACAACGCGCCACCAGTCTAGAAACATTCAGACTATTTTCAAAGCTTGGATTCACCTGAGAAAATCTTCACATCTGTGTCATTACCCAAAACTGTGCATAACTGGGAAACACGCCTAGAAGAACAGTTGGATGAACTTTCAGATGAAAGTGATTCAAATGTTGATAAAGATGTTGATGAGGAAGTCTCACAATATACCAAGATTTTTGACCATCTTATAAAGAAAAAGAAGTCAACATCGTGTCTGATTGATCTTCTGACTCATCTCTGTCAAGGAAACAAGAAACTGAGAAAAATCTTTAAAGGTTATGATTGTGGATATAATCTTTTACAATCCCTTCTTAAAGATCAAGAAGTAGATGTGCGTTCAAAAAATTCTGAATGTGAGAATCTTCGTTGAAATCTCTTTGTATTGAAAGAAACACTTCCAGAATCTGAAGCAAGGAGTAACTCTCAACAAAACCATTACAAAGACAGGAGAAAGAGTTTTTCTCACTCGATAAAAACAACTAGAGTATGATTTAACTGCTGCTCGTGATAAGGTTAAACTGTTGGAAGAAGATTTGAACAAGTTTAATCAGCACTAGCTCTACCAAATTATCCACTATGCTGGGAGCATGTAAAAATCATCGTGATACACGAGGATTGGGATATAAGGGAATAAACGCTCCAAGTATTAGTAAGGTAAGATTTCTCAAAGCTAGTGACAATTTCCAACAAAATAATCTCACCAACAACAAAAATGAAACACTGCCATCTGCAGCTAAAGTTCAAATGAACAAGGTACGTCAACCTCTGAAGTCAGCTCATATGAGATCGGGTAAAATATTTCATATATTTACCATTATTGCGGAAACAAGGATCATCTAGAAAGGAGATGTCTTTTTCATTTGCGGAATGAAAAACTTGATGATATCCTTGTTTGGGTGTCAAAAGAAGTGATCAAGCCAGTTTCACATATTGTTGGTTGTGGATGTCCAACTTTTAGACAAAGAAAGTGATGTGATGAGCCAACTTTTTTCTATAAAAGTCTTAGAAAGTCTTTTCACAAGTGTAAAAATTGTCAAAAGAACAACTTTGTAAGGAAAGACACAAGATTCGATGCTCCCGAAAGAAGAAAAACTAATCTACAAAAAGGGAGTCATTCGAACTCACTTTCTGATTCTGAAGAAAGATGTGGAAAGAAAGGTTCAATTATTCCTGAATACATTCACATTAACAATTGTGTTTGAGAACTCAAGACCAACGTCAATAGACTAAAGCGCATCATTTGAAACGCAAAGAAAGTTGATGCATCAGGTATCGCTTGTCCCTCTCTCAGTGATTCTCTTGAAAGTAACCTTATTTATGTTTCTATCATTACACAAGAATGCAAGGGAAAGGAAGTCAATATTGTTGATGAGCGAAACACTCATCAGTAAACAACTTGACTACTCTAGATTGTTCCTCCTCCATCAAGACCATAGGAGGATGCATAAAATTCTCAAAAAAGTCATCTCTTTCTTGACAAGGTGGTCTAAGTTGTACAAGTGTTGTATTGAATGCAAAAGGAGAAGATGATCACATTCTTGTTGAGCTTTGCTCCTACCAATGTTTACACTTAAAATGTGTGTATGATTAACAACTTCTTATTAGAAGCTAATACTCTTTTTGTTGCAAATGAAAATGAGGCTTCAATATGCCTTTTCTATACAAACATGTTCTTAATAGTCTGTTGACTTGACATGTCTGTCAATAAAACTCTTGTGCTCTAAATTCGTTTATTGGGCTAAGATGTTTTGTTTAAGGCTAAACACTTTTATTAATAAACTGTTCACAAAACATGTTTTATTAGGCTTCTGAGATACGTTGGTGCTGAACTTTGTTATGTTCACGTTTACGAACGGTCCATGTGCTAGGTTCATAACCGGACGTATGGTTCTAATACTGAAATAGGATCCTTAATGCCATATGTATTAAGAATTTATGTTTGGAAAGAACTCTGTGTATTCCAAGGATTCTTTAAACCTAAGAATTATATGTATATAAGATTGATGTTCTTATCTCTTATATATGCGTTCCGCCAACCTAAAGAGACCATCTTGTGATATCATGAATTGCAATATGAATGGAAGCAAAAAGGAAGACGAAGATGAAGATGGAAAATTTATTGGGTTTCATGAGAATCCTCTCGTCATAACCTGTTACTATGCATGCGATCATGAAGATAATAGACCTGTTCAGATGTCCTCTGATTTGGTTGGAAATCTCCTCAAAGATTTAAAGTTGTACGTGATTAACTTACTATTGCAACAAAGAACCTTGATTTTCAGAAGACTGAACTGAAGAAAGCAACTGATGATCTTATCTTTGTTCGATCTCAAATTGCTGACTATATATGAGTCTTCTAGTATATTTTTAGGGTTATTTTTTTTAATAATATCTAGAAAACTTCTTGTGTTCGAGAAGGATAACTATGGTTTAGTATAACATATATTGTGATTACACAATCTATTTCCAACGATTTTCATCTTGCATGCTTTTAGATTTATTTATTTAAATTCTATGTTTTTGGAAGATGAACTTGCAGTATGTAATCTTATTGGTTTTATATATTTCAAATGTATTATGAGATATATGTGCCTTTACATTTTATGAATTGAGCTATTATCTCATAAATGCTCAAAAGTTAAATATATTGTGTCTTTATGCATATATTGATAAAAGATAGAATGAACTTTTTGAGATATTCCGCAGTATTGATCTCTCCTTGATCCACTTTTGCGAAAGTACTACATATTACTCCGTAAGTTTTCTTATGAGTAATACCGGTTAAATTAATCAAAAATATTCTCTTATGGTTAATTTATTCGATGATTTTTAGACACAAGTCCATGAGATTTGTTAATATCCAAAGAAATCATTCTTTTCTTGTAAAAGTAAGGTTGCTCATGTTATTCTCTAAGAATGACATCAAATGGGGGAGAGTTCTTAAATGAACTTGTGCTTAATTGCTATATCTATGTGGGGAGAGCAATTGTGGAATATGTAGGGTTTATCTTGTATCATAATAAACTCCTTAATGAAGACACTAAGTTTCGACTATGTGATATCATCTAAAGTAAAGTTGATATGCTTCTTTAGTCATGAATTGTCTTTTGAGAATTTATAACGATCCCATAGTTTTCGTACCTTTGCCAATTTATATTGACAAAAAGGGGGAGAATTATTTAGTAGTTCACACTATATACATATATGGTTTACGTATCATTATGTATGAGAGAGTGGAATCCAATCTATAGGTTCTACCTATTATGCAAAAGATGGAAGTATTGACTGAGGGGGTGTAAAACATATCACCGTAGTATTATTTCAAATTTATGATACAATTGGACTTTGATTAACATAAAAATACCATGAAACTGAATAACAATGATTGAGAACATCTGTTTTCTTATTGTTATTTTTACGGATCTTCAACAACAATGATGCTGAGTTAAACACATTCAGAATCGATGGAGAACTTGAAGTTACGAAAAATTCAAGGAAGTTGAAGAGACAAGGAAATCAAGCATGTCGGACCAGAAGCTACAAAGTTTTATTTATTTTATAATCCATATGTATTCATAGTTTTGTCACTAAAATTGACAAAAGGGGAGATTGCTAGAGCATTGCTCGGTTGAACTCGCAAGTGTTGCTATTTCAAGCTTGTTGTCAAATTTAGTTTATCAAAGCTATATCTTGATTTCTAGTATACTTGTACCTATGTCTCAGATTATGATAAAAGTGTGTAGTTGAGCATTAGACTTCACGACATTCACCATTTGAAGAAGAAGATCTACTGAAAACTTTGGCGATGACAAAAGGTATGTGAAGACTAAAACTTATCTATCACTCAGAAGTCTATTCAATTATATCTTCTAATGAGACTAAGTCGTATAGCTATATAGACTTTATGTTATACACATTGAAATTTCGAGTCGAATTTATCTCGTTAATATAATTCTCGAAATATGAGTTTAAATCTTAGAATGCTTCATTATCTACTTGGCAACTGTAGTTATGAACAATTCATTTGTTGGAAACTAAATATTAAGTCAAGATTGGTCATGTGAAAGTTACCTTGAACATCTTATATGATCCGTGTGAGACAATCATTTGATGTTAACTTGGGATGTTTCGTATTGATCAAATAATCATTTGAAAATTCTTGAAGCTAGTGGTATGTGTAATATTAGCATTGTCGTTATTCTAAGGATGTTTCAAATTGATTATCGAGAGTTTTAGAACTAGTACCATAGTCTAGATACAACATAGTATGCGTACCCAGTATGTGAACTGTGAAATACTAGTTGGGTCTGGAACTCTTGTATACGAACGAATTTATTTGTATGGGTCCGGAACTGTAGTTTGTGAACTGTGTTTGAGAACAGAAAAATTAGGTAAGGTATGAAACGGTGGTTTGCGAACTTAGTGGCTATGTTTTAAAATCGGTACTTATGACAACTTGTTCACATACTTCGTATGCAAAACTATGTTGTCTATACTGATGAACTTAGGTTCATTTTCAAACTCTATTTGTGAACTAAAGTCCTTGGATTTTCAATGCCTTTAAGGTATGCGAACTCGGTTTGCAAACCGTGGCATTACGTTCGTGAACTGGTTTTAGTTTACGTACTTTGTACATGTAAAAACCAAACCGAATATGTTTCAAATACTTCACATATATTTGCATGGGATGTTAAGCATTTGAACAACTCTCTTAAAACACATTTAGATACATTTGATCATCTATCATAATTGGTTGATTATCAGATTAAGTCTAGAAGTGTCGGATGAAAATAGCTAAGCTAAAAGTGTTCTTATGGCTAACTTCAGTTAACTGTTATTGAGCCAACTCGTTATACACGTTTAGGTACGGTTCATCCATATCTGAATATAAGTATATTTCATTTGTGTATCTCAAGCTAAACCATACAACAGTGGAGATTGATTGCTTATTTTCTAAGCAAACTTAGCTTGAATCTTAAGTCAGGTTTTCATCTAACAGTGAATATTGATTTCTTTCTTAATTAGCTATCTTAGCTTTGGTTGTAAGCAATCCTGATTTGAAAGACTATATAAGGAGAAGATCTAGCAGTTAGGAAATGTAATCCCGACACTTTCGTGTATCCTAGTTGCAAACTAGAGTCGATTCTCTCTTAACCTAGGTTTCCAGTTCTTATAAAAACCATTACTAGGTTTAACGACTTAAAGACTTTGCTTAGGATTCGTGAAGCTAGGTTCAACTATTTTCTCTGTAGTTGCATATCCTGGTCTTACTGTTCCATCGTAGTGAGCTTAATCTTCTCTAAAATTATCTCGATTTATCTCCTATAGGTAAGATATAAAAATTAATCACAGCAGTTCTTCGTCTCAGAATCTTGTGATTCAGCAATAACTTCTTTAGTATATCAGTTAGGTTATTGTGAGGTGACTAATATTCTACGCTGCTCTTCGGGAGACATAAGACTGGATTATTAGTTGTGTTTCCTATTCACCTTGATATTTATCTAAATATAGAACCAAAAAATAGAATAGACTTATCTATAAGAGACATATTTGTTTATAAGTCTTCGACTTTGGGTCGAGCAAATTCTTGGCTATAAAGGACGTTAGTTATGGGAATCAAGTGCGCAGGGTCTTACGAGATTCAAGAGGCGTAAGGAATGCGACTGTACCTTAATCGGTGTGGTACTTGGTTAGGTCTCAGCTACATTCCAGTCCGAAGTTAACTTGTAGTAGGTTAGAGTCTGTAGCGGCTTAATATAGTGTGGTGTTCAAGTCTGGACTAGGTCCCGGGGTTTTTATGCATTTGCGGTTTCCTCGTTAACAAAATTTCTGGTGTTTTTGTTATTTCTTTTTCGCATTATATTTTCTTTATACAATTGAAAATCACAGGTTGTGCATTGATCGATCACAGTTGATAAATCCAACCTTGTTTGTTGGATAATAACTTGATTGATACTCGGATATTGGTCTTTGGTACTGTCTGAGTTTTTCTCATACCAATCAGATTTACGGACTCATATCTATTTGATTACTGATTGTGTTGAGAAAGAGATAAAGCTCTTTGATATCTTTCCCTGATCGAGTTTCATTAAGTTGTTACTCTCGGAATTATATTGGAGTTTAGTCCATACAGATTGCCGAACGAAAAAGTTGGGTGTAGTTGTTGTACCCCCGCGTTTTTATATTGTTCCTTGACACTTTGACTACAATATGATGATCAAGTCTAAGATACTAGAGTTTCATATATATATAACTTCTCACGTTATGTTTCAATCAAAAGCGACTTGAAAGCTTACAATATAGAATGAAAACAAGTCAAGTCATGTATTACTAACCTCAAGTGGAAGGATGATATTATCGTCAACGTCGATACGTCTTCGTAATCTTCAGGCCTACAGAGTAATACTTGTGTGTCTCAACATTTCTAGACTTTATAGTCTAACCTAACGAAGTTGACTCTAGTAATCTAATCAAGCGACTTATGAGTTTTGATACTTAAATATGACAACCAACCTTGACATACCATTGCTTGGTGGGTTCAACCGAGCAATGCTCTATGAGATACATATATTTCTTTAATATTGACACATCCTCTTATTAATTATAGTAATTGGTTGTTATTTAAGAACAAAAAAAACTACTAAGAGTGATCAAAAGTTGCACATATGCATATTGCATCTATACTTGGAAGTTACACATGCATATGGCTTGTGTAATCAAAATTTACACATGCGTACGACACGTGTACGCCACAGTTACACATTTATACATGATAGAGGGATATTATTTTAAATGCAACCAATATATAAAAATACAGGTAACCATGATAAAAAAATTACTAGTTTGCGTATCTTCTTGTATATTATATAAAATATCAAAAATTACATTGGTATCACCTCGTATATCTAATAAAGTATCAAAAAATTACATTTCCATTTCTTAAATTAGTTTTAGTGAGTAATTTAGCGTATACCATAGCTTGTCACGTTTTAGTATTTCGTATAAACCTAAACACCAATTTAATATGCGGAAAACTACAACTTTATAAGTGGGATTAATCTAAATGAAAAATTCATCTTTCATGTTCTCACAAATACAACTTTTGATTACTACAACAGGGTATAGATATGAACCTTGTGCTGGCACATCAATATCCCAAAAAAGTGTTAGAGCATGCTCGGTTGAACCCACAAGTTTTGCTATCTCAAGCTTGTTGTTAATGTTAGTTGATCAAAACTATGTCTTGGTTTCTAGTCTACTAAGTCAAGTCTCAGACTAGGTTATAAATTGGTAGTTGTGTATCAGACATCACCCTTGAACACTAAAGATCGAAGAAGACATTTGAATAACTTCATTAATCAGGTATGTGAAGACTGAACCATTCTATATTACTCACCACCTTAACATTCTATCTTATGAAACTATGTTGTATGACTTCTAGTATATTTACAAAGAAGAAATTTCGAGTCAAGCTTGTATTGTTTAATATCTCGAAATATGATTCAAGCTTAGATGTTCAAAGGTCCTTGAAAATATTAGTTCGAAACAATTTATTTTTCAAGAATTAATTTGAGGATGAATTGAAAATTTCCCATGTGAATGATTTTATCACTTGGGAATGTTTCAAACATCAAAAGAGAGAGCTTCAGAACTTATGATATTTTAACTTAGGGTAGGTTGGAAAACTACTTCGCAAATAATAGATATATAAGTTTCAAAAATACAGGGAAGGTTGGCGAACCCGTTCTCAAACCGCAAGTTTAGAATGGGACAGTTCACGAACCCGGTTTACGAACCATGGTGATCTGAATTTTTCATGTTGGTGTAAAAGACTAACAGTTGGCCAATATCGTGGCAACCTAGTTCATCAGCCGAGCCCATCTGAGTTCTCGAGCCGAGTAGGGTTGGCGAACCGTCCAATTCACGAACCGTATCATGACTCGTGAACTCGCCTTACGGTTCACAAACCGTTTCACCAACGTTCCCTGTAGAATTTAGTAGATGCTCAAAGTCTTATTCATTATAAATATATTTAACATTTATATGACTCTCCTAAGCACCTCTAGGACATCATTGGTCACTAAAAACACTTGTGTATGTATATCACGATTGAATTCTTAAGTGTTTAAATAAAATCAAGTTGCTTATAGTTCATAAGGCATATTTTCTGAAAAGAAAATTTTTGTTAGCTTTCAAAACAAATTTGTAATTTTCAAGACAAATTTCTTCTATGTAGTTTGCAAGACAAATTTCTCAGATGCTTACTTGAATCCCTAATCAGAGTTACATCTAAACAAAGAAATGTTCTACTTGATTCTAAAGTTATATTAGCTTGAATTCTAAGCAACCCCCACCTTGAAAAACTAGAAATAAAGATGCTCTTTCAAATGGGAAATTCAATCCCTGACACTTTGTGTACTAGTTGATAGCTAGAGTCTTCCTCTATTTCCCTAAGTTTCGTCTATGAAACGTTATTAGTTTTACGACTAAAAGACTTCTCTTTGGAGATTCGTGAAGCCAAGTCCGACTATTTTTTACCTTGATAGTTCGTGTATCCTGATATCGCTTTTCTATTATTGAGGTTTTCGTAATCTCTTTCTGGCAAGATAGATAGTAATCGCAAAGTTCTCTTCGTTTCATACTTTGTGATTCCTCAAGATAGATATCTGAATACTATTCTTAATTGTTAAGTTGAAGATTTTTCTTGAGAAGTGGTAAAGAATCCAGGCTTCTCATCTAAGTGAATTTATGTTTTCCAAATTTGTGAGGTTTGCTAGCTTTGTCTATTGCACACAGATTTTCAAGCCTTGATCTTTGACATAAAGGGAAATCAAATAGGCTCATCTGTTAGAGGCATATTGGTACCAGAAGTCTTCACTTAGGTTGAAGCAACTATTAGGCTGTAAAGGACGTCAGCTAAAGGAATCAATTGCGTCGATCCTTGCGAGGGTCAAGAGACGTTAGGAGCGCAACTGTAACTAAAACGCTTGGAGGGTGGATTTGGTCTTAATTACAATCCAGTCCGAAGTTTAGTAGTATGCTAGTGTCTGTAGCAGCTTAATACAATTTTGTGTTCAAATCTGGACGAGGTCCCGGGGTTTTTCTGTTGTTGCGGTTTCCTCATTAACAAAACTTATGGTGTCTTGTGTATTTCCCTCTCCGCATTGTATTATTTATCTTTATAATAGGATTTACACAAGTATACGTCCATATAATTATGATCGATTACGAGACTTGTTTCTTGTAGGATTCGTATCTTGAAAGATGGATAACAAGTTTATTACTAGGCAGAATTTTGATTTGATTGTTTGGATACGACTAGATTGATCTTGGATATTGATTTTTGAGATCATCCAAGTACTTTGCTTAACAATCAGGTTCACAAAATCCTTAGTCTATACGTACAGATTGGGAAGAGATAGAGATATAAACTCTACATACATATTGTCAAGGATCATTAAGTTGATGTACTTGAAATTGTATTAGGTTTTGTCCATATAGGTTGCCGAACGAAAAAGTTGGTGGGGTACTTGGTATCCTCTCCTTTTCAATCTGTATCAAAGTAGGCAAACACCTTTAGACCTAACAAGTATGTGTGATGATCTGAATTATAGACAAGGGTGCAATCTCGATTAACGTACCACCAGCCTTTGGTGACACAAATCACTTATGGTGGAAAATAGCTATGCGATCTTTCTTACAAGCTCGTAATTTCAAGACATAAGTTCTTGTTGTAAGAGGATATGATACTCCAATGGTTGGAGAAGGGGAAGCTGATGTTCCAAAATATATAACTACATATAGCGAAGCCAAAATCAATGATGCTAAACAAAATTATGATGGGTGAATGCTATTATCCATGCCATAATCCCAAGATCTTCAGCATCATGTGTCTACGTGCACTAGATCGAAGGATGCTTGGGATATCTTAGAAACCGTATTTGAAGGAAATTCCACATAGAAAGAAGTAAGGCTTCAAAACCTAACATCTGACTAGGAAAACCTTCGTATGGCTAATGAAGATTCGCTTGAGTAATTTAATCACAAATTATCGGAAATAGTGAATGCTTGTTATGCACTAGGAAAGACCATTTCTAAAAGGGATATTGTGATGAAAATTCTGAGATCTTTACTAGCTCGATATGAGTCTAAGAAACATGCCATCATTGAAGGAATTGATCTAACTACACTATTAGAAGCACCTTGGTTGAAAAGTTAAAGATTTTTGATCTCGAACATAGTAAAAGAGTCAATGATAATAGATCAAGTAATGATTTTATTACTACTGAGGATGAATCCGACTACTTTTTTCCTGGACTAATTATTGAAAAAGATGAGAATGTCTTAAACTCTACTCTGTCACTGTTTGCACAACAGATTAAGAAAACTCTTAGACCGAGAAGAACAAAATCTCTTAAAAACTCCTTCCTTAAAAGGTTTTAGATAGTAAAATTCAAATCAACAATGAGACTCTCTATTGTGTTAAGTATCTTGGTCATGGACATAATATTTCTATTTGTCCTAACAAGAAGTATTGTAAGAAAGCCAAAGCCCTTATGGCCACTCTAGACTATTGTTCAGGAGATGAATTATCTCTTAAGGCCGAGCTTCTTCCTTGTTCTATTGATGATCATGTTCCAATTTCAAACAGTTCTAACTGTTCCATGCAAAACAACCACCCTACTCCAGAAGAAAAAATCAGTTTGTTGATTGAAGAAATTCACTCAATGAAGATTAGTTTTCAACTGGAAAAGGAACTTATCTTCAAAAAAGTTGAAGGCATGGAACATGAGCTAGATAAAATGAGAAATGAACAAATAAAGTCTAAAAAACTTTTATATGATCTCAAAGTTTATAAAAAGAAGAATCGATTTGTATCGAGAAATTCTAATAAGAACTATAACATACCTCCTCTAAACACATTTACTGCCCTAATTTTTTCATCTCAAGTAGAGAAGAATACCAGTTCATATGTAAGGACATGAAACCTTCATCAAAATATTCCTTCTGCAAAAAACATTCAGATGATCAATGTGTCTTCAATGTCAGAAATCAGAGAAATCACTGTCTTCACGCTTCACAATCTTAGAAGAAGAAGGTGGCTCAGAAATTGAAGGAAACAATTTAAAAAAGAGAGGGTTTAACAACCTCACCCAATATTTCGATTAGCAATCTATATGGATTAACTCCAACATACTTTCTAGAGAATCAACTAGACAGTCAGACTCAATCTAGATAAAAGTATATCAAAAAGTTAATATCTCAATCTCTCGATTTGATCTATACTCAAGCAAATGAAAATCTGCGAGTCTTTATCAAATACTAGAGAGATAAACTTGGATGGTACCAAAGACCAATATCCAAGTGTTAATCAATTTAAATCAACAACCAAAGGTTGGATATTCTAATTGATTGATCTTAACGCACAATCTGTGATATTTTAATTATATAAAAAAATATAATGCGGAATAGAAATAACACAGACACCAGAAATTTTTTTAACGAGGAAACCACAAATGCAGAAAAACCCCGGGACCTAGTCCAGATTGAACACCACATTGTATTAAGCCGCTACAGACACTAGCCTACTACAAACTAACTTCGGTCTGGACTGTAGTTGAACCCTAATCAATATCACACTGATTCAAGGTACAGTTGCGCTCCTTACATCTCTGATCCCAGCAGGATACCACGCACTTGATTCCTTTAGCTGATCTCACACAACCAAGAGTTGTTACGACCCAAAGTCGAAGACTTTAATAAACAAATCTGTATCACACAGAAAAGTCTACGATGATAGATAAATCTGTCCCCCACAGATAAACCTAAGAGTTTTGTTTCGTCTTTTGATAAAATCAAGGTGAACAGAAACCAATTGATAACCCGGACTTATATTCCCTAAGAACAGCCTAGAATTATCAATCACATCACAAAAATCTAAATCGTATGGTAGAGAAACTAGATTTTGTGGAATCACAAACGATGAGACGAAGATGTTTGTGATTTCTTTTTATCTTGCCCCGTCGGAGATATAATATCAAGTCAATTATTCAATTGAACTCGTACGATAGAAAATGGCAAGATCAGATCGCTCAACTACAAGAGAAGTAGTTTCGTCTGGCTTCACAATCCCAATGAAGTCTTTCAAACGTTAACCTACAGGGTCTCGAGAAGAAACCTAAGGTTAAAGGAGAATCGACTCTAGCAAAACCAACTAGTATCACACAGGAGGTGTGGGGATTAGTTTTTCCAGTTGCTAGATGTCTACTTTATATAGTTTTCAAATCAGGGTTTGCAATCCAAGTTACCTTGGTAACAAAGCATTCAATATTCACCGTTAGATGAAAAACCTGATTTAACCAAGCTAATATCTTTCAACCGTTAGATCGAAACTTAGCTTGTCACACACAAATTAAATGTATTTCATTTAGGTTTGAGTAATCGTACCTAAACGTGTACACTTAATTGGTTCAAAAATAGTTAACCAATGGTTAGCCATATGAGTACTTCCATATTAACCATATTCATCTTCTTCACATAACTAGTTCAAATGACTCATAAGAACTAGTTGAAGAGTTGTTCAATTGCTTAGGTCTTTATGAATAGACACAATTGAAACAAACTCGGTTTGATTCACTTGAATCAATTCATGAACAATATAGACACGATTTGCAAAGATTGCATTCCATAATGCTTTATTGTTTAAGTTCATGAACTTCCGATTTGAGAAATATAACCAGCTTGGGTACGCGTACGTGTACCATAGCTACCGGATTTGAGTTTAAAAACTCAGCAGAACTTTTTGGTCGAAAACTTCTGTGGGTACACGTACTGGTACGCGTACCTAAGGTGACTGGTTTAACAATTTGCAAACTTACAAACTCAGCAGAAATTTTCGGTTCGAAAACTTCCGCTGGTACGCGTACCCAACCTGTCTCCTTCACCAATACCGTATGCACACATATGCACACACTTGGTTTCCGGTATATGTATTTATACACTAATGTGCGAACACACTATATATGCTTATATCAATAGTTGGTTATGTAATCTCAACTATACATTTCAATCATTGAAACATTCTTCTATAATGTTATAACAGTCGTTATTCACAACTATCGTCATCAAAGCTATTTTCAAGATTGAAACGTCATCATGACTTTCGTCACGGGTTAAGATGAAAAGTGGTTAAAGCGAAAGCTTACCAACACATATTTAGAGAAAAATATAGGCGAGTAAACTCGGATCTAAATAGCAAATGTGTATGTATGAAAACTATCATACTTATACGACTTTGTCTCAAGAGTAGGAGATAGAGTAGACTTTTGAGTGATAGATAAGTTTAAGTCTCCACATACCTTATAGTCGGATGAAGTTCCACTGGTTCCTTGAGTAGTTCTTCGTCTTCGTAAGATGATCGCCATGGAGTCTGGAGCTCAACTACACTAAACTGTCCTAAACCGAGACTTAGCTATAAGTAGTCTATCAATTAAGACATATAGTTTTGAAAACTAAACTTGACAAACATGCTTGAGATAGCAACACATGCGAGTTCGACCGAGCAATGCTCTAACACAGTTCTTTCAAAGGATCTTGACAAAATTATTGATGACTTTCGAAGTTCTATCAAAGTGTTGAGAAACAAGTTGTAAAATAAGAAAAGACTCTCGAATCCCACATGTAAAACATATCTTATTCTTGATTCTATGATTCCTTTGGAAATACCCTACTTGAATAAGGAATTCTTTAATAACTTTTATATTCTTAAAAAAACACATAAACCACCACATAGTGGACACAGTGGGATGGATTACTCTTTGCAATAATCTTCTGGTTGGTTCTCATCTTTCCCTTGGGTGAGAACTACAACCTAAAGAGGTAGAATTGTCTGAAAAAATACTCTTATTTGACCTTCGTTAAGACAGAGTTTGAGAGGAAAATATTTTGTATAAAGACTTATAAGATCTCAAAAAGCTGAGCTATGCTCCTAGTCTTTCTCTACAGTGTAATATATGTCATATTTGACTTAGTAATCACATCTTTTAAGTCCTAATGACTTGATGTGGGTATCAACATGCCTTGTTAAAAGGTAATATACTCTGAGAAAATTTCTCAACATTTTGTTGATGCTTGTCTCCAGGTTTTATGTTCCTAGAAAAAGGTCTAATGTAGAGTTTTTCTCAAGACAATTAATTCTACAAGTGTGAATGTTTCAAACTCTAGTTAGGGTAAGATTAAAAAGGGGTTAGTTGGTGTCTTGCTATACATGAATCTTACCTCTTAAAGCACCACGGTTCCGTAACTTGGATGATAAGAAATTTGTGAACTGTGAAAGATTATTAAAAAAATGGGATAAGTCACCTCACATTCTTCTCAAAATTTCTTGCATAAGAAAAGCTTCAAATCCTGTCTACTTCTTCTAGTATGTCTAGCAAATAAGATAATTTCTGGAATGTTAGTTCCCCACTAAGAAAATTCTTTTTGAGTCTTCTAATAGTGACTCTTGTCAAGACTAAGGTGGTTCCACACCTTGTAATAATGTTTCAAGCTCCCAACTTAATGAGTTTTATCTTAGGATGAATCTGATGCTCAACAAAATTCAAACTCCAAGTGAAGATTTGCAATCTTCCTCCAAGATAATTGAAAACAGGATTGAGAACCTTGAATCCATGTTGACTTTGTGTAGATGGTGGATTTTCGACAAAGGCTAAAATCGTAAACCCATAATTATACGAACTTCTGATTCAGCAATCAGGCGCGAGTATCGAGACACGGGTCTCTCATCGAATCTCTGACTGAGAATACTGTCTCTCAGAGTACATGCAGATATGTAGTCTCTCGGCTAGGCAACGTCATATCTCATGAATACTGAACACTTTAGTAATTACTTCTATATAGAATCACGAGATTGGACGGCTCCTAGACAGCTTGCCTGCTAGTATAGAGCAATAACGTCTTCAGGATACAAACAACAATTTTCACTGACTATATAAAGGATATGACGCTTCAACTAGCTCATGTCGCTCAGAATAATTAATGCTCATAGATGATCGTACTAGTATAGAACCATCAATTAATTATTCCTAAATTCTTGGATTCATCCACTGAATTTCTGAAAATATTCAAATATTTTCGTAATATTTTGTTACTTCAATCTATGGTTCTTCATAGCAGAATTCCATGGGTTAGTAATAAATATTCAATGTACGGGCGTCTGAGTTACCTTCGAGTAAGCCCCGACTCAAAAGGTGCAAGTGTATTCTACGATGATGCACTAACAATCACCTGAACGCACGAACGAGTATTTCAAAATACGACGAAACGATGAACCTATGCAAAATAGGAAAGAAAATAATAAGTAATGAAATATTGACCAAGGCGCTGGGGGACTGGGCCCACTAACCGGCCGGCCATGCCGTGGCCAGTCCCACACCAGTTTTATATTTTATCATATTTTTTTATTTTTCTTGATCTTATGAAAATCCTTTCATTTGAACAAATATCCTTCGTTTTGAGGAAACTCCTCAGTTTCATGGTGTTTCCTTCGCACCAAGGAAATAATATAAAATTGGGAAAAATGACGTGGGGCCGTGTTTATTGGCCAGCCATGCCTTGATCCCGGCCAGCCCCACACCTCATGGTTCCTTATTATTTTATTAATATTTCCCTAATCTCATGAAAACTCCTTAATCTCATGGTATTTTCATAAAACCATGAAAAATATAATATAAAATTAGGGAATCTCGTGGGACCGGGACCCAGCCGGCTGGCCATGCGGTAGCCGGTCCCACACGTCCCTTTATTTTATTATTATTATTTTAAGTTTCCTTGATCCCATGAAATTCCTTGATTTCATGATATTTCTCTCAAATTATGAAAATTCCTTCAAATCAGGGAAATAATACACAAAAATTACATAAAATTAAGAAAACGCACGGGACCGGGCCCCAGCTGGCCGACCATGCTCAAAGCCGGTCCCACACGCCCTTATTTTATTATTTTAACATTATTTGTTTCCTTGATCCCATGGAAACTCCTTCACTTCAAGGAAAATCCTTAATTTCAACAAACTCCTTGATTTCATGATATTTTCATAAAATCATGAAAAATAATATAAAATTAGGAAAGGCACCATGGGACCGTGGTCACTGACCGTCCGGCCATGACTTGGCCTTAGCGGTCCCATGCTTCATCATTCCTTCATTTTATAATTATTTTCCTTCATCTCATGAAGTTTCCTCAGTTTCAGCAAAACCCTGATTTTGTCATATTTTCTCAAATGGTTATTCAAACGCACGCCAGAAAATACCAAAATTCTCAGGACTGAGATACAGACATTTTGACGACGTGAGCATGTTACCTTGACCGACCAAGGTTGGATATTTGGCTCGCACGGAGCCGGTCCCACATATTTTCATGAATTGACCTAATTTGCGCAATTGCACGTATTAGATCCAAAACTCTTCCAAATAATTTTGTAATTTTCATAGAGCGATCGTCATTTGATCCCGTGACCATCTAGGGCCGGTTTCATGACCCCTTGGTCAGTCCCTCATCTCTTCATAATTAATTAGGTTTTATCACCTAACGCTCAGACGAGCATTTTTCTAATAAATGATTAAACCAACATTTAATCATTCTTTCATCAACAAATCACCAACTCTTCAAGAGACCTTAGTATTTGCTCACTCGAGCATATGGGCGCTACATGGACGATACATGATCCCATGTAGCCGGTCCCTCCTTCATTCCATGGTTAATTTTCAAATAAACCATCAATTGGTCATCAATTGGTCGAATTAGGGTTTCTGAGTCCAAGGATCATAATTCCAGATTCAAACACCAATAACTTTACGACGATCTCATGATCAGTATTTTTATTAATTATGCTCGGTTCAATAACCAGTATTTTAAATTAATATTTTATCTTGGTCACGCTACTAATAATTCATCAAATGAGCAACACTTGCTCAGATGAGCAATATTTGCTCAAACCAAGGAATATTGGTTCAACCCTCAATATTCAACAATTTATCGAATGAGAAATACTTGCTCGCCTCAGCTGTCAACGTGAGAATTATACCTCTGTCCCAACAGACACGTTCAATTCATGAGTCTCAGAATATTTTGCAAAATCATGTTCAACTCAGCAAATACATGGACTCATCGTCCCATAAAGTCATGAAGTCAACAACTGACTAATTAACCACGAGACGTCAATCGTGTCACATGGGGGGATATTAAATAGGGTTTTGGTCTGGCGGTCTACGGCACGTGTGTTCATACACACGATGGAATGTGAGAAAGTCGTGCAATCAGTTGAAGGAGTTAACAAAGTAGTGGATGGAAAATCGACCAAGTCTCCGCATGATGAGAAACTGGTTTCAAACACGATTTCCATTTCCCCACTCTTTGATTCCATCAACTGTCACACTTCATGGGATCATGGTGTCTACAATTCCATCAATATAAATAAGTCTCTGAATCATGATTGAATATATAAGAATCTCACGTTAAACAGACAACACGAGATTAACAACTCAACATCTGAGTAATTACTCTCAACAGGGATTCAATCATTCAGAACTTATCTTATTCAGAATACATAACACACCTACAATCTTTGATTACCATTGATTCCACACATTTCTCAGCTTCCCTCCTACAGATCGACCCATCCTCTCTTGTGACCGAATTTACTCTGGAACGACCATTGTCTTGGTTTAGTCCGGAGTACTACAGATTGATCTCTCGAATTCAAAGCACTCCCATCTTGCAGTGCATCTGTGTGAGGTTGAACATGTCGCTCGGTTCAAGGAGTCTCCTCCGTACGGTCGTCTCCTTAATTCCGTAAAAACCAGCAAATCGTTTTGCCCCATATACACTTTGATAGAGTAAGAACTAGAAGCTTACAAAGAGAATGATTACACCTCTTCGACTTCAGAGTAAGATGTCGTTATTGTTTCCTTCTCTTTATATTTACTAGTTAATTCATTGTAGGAATTTATTTTTATTGTTTAAGGAGGAACACTAGCTTTTGGAGTAGTTTTTATGTGTTAATTTAGCTATTCCAAATACTATCAGCTTGCATGTTTAAAGTTTATTTAATTAAATTTTATTTTGGAGGATGACTTGCAATTCCTAATCTTCATGGATTGTATATATGTATTGTTTATTTTGTGAGATTTTTTCTTTGCTATCATATTCTGGTGATTAGAACATATATCTCGTATTTTCTCAGAAAAGGAGTAAACTATTTTGTCAAAAAAGGAGTAAACTATTTTGAGAATTGCAGTATTGATCTCTCCACGATTACACTTTAGTGAATATAATGTTACAAGATTCTGCAAGATGTTCTCTAGGAATCTGCTTTCCTCCTTGATTGCATAACCGCTAGGGAATAAGTGGTGAACTTTAATCTCTACGTCCATACATGGTTAGGGATGTTATAATTCTTATGTTGAGTCATAGCGCATTAATTGCGCTCTTTGTTCGTGACTGACCTAGAGAATAGTTTTTGAAGATGATTATTTTTCTCACGAAAATCTTGTATCTTAGTGCCTCTAGCATTAAGATCGCTATTTTTAACTTATTTATTCGTAACTGGCGAGAAGAGAGAAAAATATTGGATACAAATCTACTTTGTTCATAACTAGCGAGTAAATTTATTAGTGTCCAAGAAAATCCTTCTCTTGTGATTAGAGTCAAGGTCGCTCATATTGTTTTTTCGAGAATAACATTAAATGGGGGAGAGTTCGTTGAAGCTTGTGCTTAAACGTCATATATTCGTGTAATCATTAAAAATAAATTTGTACGCTCCCTTAAAACCTAGATGCCCCTTTTCCATTTTGTAATTAGGCAGTGCATTGCGCTGAAGTGCGAGAAATAGAAAGATATTGAGTAGATCAAATGGACTTGACTTCTAATAAACATCTCCACTTTTCTCTACAATACACAATTATACAATGTTTCCGTACAATACACAATTATACGAGGAGGTGGAAAAATACATATCCAGTTTGAACGGGTGCACAAAGTTACTCGCAAAACACAAAGCATTATTTTTGACCTGTTACGCGAATGACAGTGAAGTTTGAGAGATTAGTAAGAGGATCTGGATGAGAGTTTGGATTTGGCCTAATCATCCATTTTTTTTATTTTTTTATTTTTTATAAACAAAGGCCTCCAAGAAGGTTAATGATCCTCCTCAACTGTTGGTAAGATCCAAACAGGAGGGACAAACCAGTACATAGTAGAATTGTTTTTCTTATCCCACAAGGCTAGCTCATGAGCTACAGAGTTACAAGTACGAGGTTGAAAACTAAAGATACATGTAACTAACTTAGAAGAGAAAAATTGAATATCCTTAAAAATAGCATCCGTACGCGAGTTTCCTTCAAACTTGCCAGCTGAAAATTGGTCGATGAGGGATTTCGCATCACTTTCAAAAATGATATGTGTAAACTGTTGCTCCAAAGCTTTCTTCAAGACTGCCCAGATGGCTCTGGCTTCAACTTCTTCAGCAGAATGAACTTCAAAGACTAAGGAGGCACAAAAGGTGTCTTTTCTTGATAAATCACGCATCACATACCCTGCACCATTTGCTCCAGAAGTATTATCAAAAGCACCATCAATATTGCATTTAATAAATCCAAAAGAGGGGGCATCCATTTATCACAAATACTGACAGAAGTAGTAGTAGAAACTGTAATGCTAGTTTTCCTAGTAAGGAGCATAGCTCTGGCTCTAAGCTAGGACAGTGGTATGATTTTAAGTAAGGTTTTGGAATATGAAATTGTTTCTACTAGTCCAAATAGACCATAAGATATCAACAAAAAGGCTTTGAGCTTCATCAGAAAGTTTAGACAGAGGGTCAATTAACCAAAAAAGAAGCCAGTCAATGAAAGACTTGTTTTGAAAAAACTGGGTGTTTATATTGACATCAGAAATAAATCATACTCTGCTAGCAAAGAGAAAAAGGACCAAAGCATGCATAATAGATTCATAAGGATCAGTACACCTAGGACAATCCACACTATTCATAGGCATTCTAGTATGAAGAATAGTTCTGGAAGGCAGAGCATTTCTAGCTACTTTCCAGACAAACACTTGAATTCGTAAGGAACTCTGACTTTCCAGATACGCTTCCAAATATTTTTACAAGGGGAGGGCCTAAGACCTTTGAGACCCATGTAGGCATATTTAGAAGAAAACTTTCCATTCTTTGAAAGATCCCAAGCCCTCCTATCAGGAGTCCAAAGCTGGCTTAAGGGAATGGTGATAATCTTCTAAAAAAAAGCATTATCAAAGTGGGTGTTAAGTCTAGACACATCCCAAATTCTGGTTTGTGAGTCAATAAAATAAGACACTTTAATACTAGGATCAGGGGGGACTAGAGGGTTGGGTGTAGCAGAACCCAGAGTGGGTATCCATTTGTCACACCATGGGTCAATAAATTGACCATCCCCAACTATCCAAGAAATGAAAGGCTTGATTAGTTCTTTTATAGCATGCAAACACTTCCAAGTCCAAGAGCACTTACTAGTGCACTTGGCATTCAAGAAATCATTCTAGGAAAGTATTTAGCCTTAAGAACAGTAGCTAACAGGCAATCAGTATTTTCCAGAATTCTCCAGGCATTCCTAGCCAGCATAGCCAGATTATTTAATCCATCCTTCCTAAAACCCAAACCACCTTCAGCCTTGGGGGTAGGGTTGTTCATGTTCGGTTTTGGTTCGGTTTCTAGCCAAACCAAAACCAATACTATTGGTTTCTAAAAATCTAAACCAAACCAATCCATTAACCATTGGTTCGGTTTCCAAATGGTTCCAGTTGGTTTCGGTTTGTCCCAGTGGTTTTTGGTTAACCAATAATTATGTCAAACCAAAAAAAAAAATACACAAATTTACAGATAAAAAAAATCATAGTTGCCGATAGTATTGGTTTACACAAATATACAGAAAAAAAATATCAAGAATAGTTAAAGCTTACTCTAATTCTAGAGATCAAAAGAAGATATATAATATATCTTAATTTAGTTATTGACAAATAAAAAAGAAGGAAGACGGGAAGAAAAAAGTCGAGTAGCAGCAGCTGTAGTTGGGGATGGAGAAGGGAGGCGGTTGAGAGAAGGAGAAAGAGAAAGAGGGAGACTATCATAATGAAATATTAGATTTAGGGTTTCTATTTATCCTCTAAATCAATGGGTAGAATCTAATACTTGTAAATCGACGGTAGAAACTAAGTTTAAAAATTAATCGGTTTTTCAATGGTTTTTGGTTCGGTTTTAGAGGTCAAACCAAGCCTAAACCAACACTATCGGTTTTCCACTTTCTACACCGTAACCAATCCATTAGTAAATGGTTCGGTTTGGTTTCTTCCTAATTGGTCTGGTTTGGTCCGGTTCCAGCGGAAAACCGAAACCATGTTCAGCCCTACTTGGGGGGAGCATAAAATATCCCAACCAAGCAGGTGTTGTTTCCTATCTTTTGGGTCTAAGGTTTCACCCCACCAAAATTTACAAAGATGAGAATCCATTTGATTACAAAGGTGCTTAGGAATAAGAAAAGCTCCCATTTGAAAAATGGGAATAGCTTGGCCAATATGTTTAATCAGAGTAGTTCTAGCAGCTTGGGACAGGAGCTTATGAAGCCAGATGGAGATTTTGGCATCAACATCTTGGAGAATACCCATGTGTGTCTGGATTTTTGAGGCTTGGAACACATTAGGAGTGCCAAGATATTTTTCTCCTAAGTCCCTGCTCCGGATCTCTAGAATGTTAGCCAAGAGAGCTTTCCTGTGCTCAGGAATCTTCCTGCTAACATTCTAGATGTCGACATACTTTGATTGTAAGTATGAAAGAGGACTTACAAAGTAAAGATGTCGACATACTTTGAACATGTGCAGTAACACTAATCTTTAATTGTTCAAAGTTATTCCTTAATAGCTAAAGGAAGAAAATCTCGGATCGAATAAAACAAATTGAGAATCTTTTATTTAAGGTTTTTAATTTTATTTTTGGAAAATGAAAATTAGTAATGTGCATTTGCTAGTTGGAGATTTTCTAAGAGATTTTCGGTCATTATTTGGACAAAGCATTTCCAGGAATTATGGAAACCGAATTTGGAATATATTGCATATCTTGAGAATATTTTCGGTTTTGTAAATTCCTTGGTGTCCAAACTTCCTTGGTCTACAAATACCAAAGTTTGCATTTCTAGCAAACTAATCCTCAAAGACAGCAAAACTATCTTAGTTGTGCTGCTACTGGTGAATACGCATATTCGGAGAGGAGAGTAACCTAATTAAGTGAAATATCTTACGACCGCTCAGTTTAAAGACTTCTTTGGAATTTATAAGCTCTATTGGTACCGTTGGTGGGAAACTAGATAATTGCGGTTTATCTTTTGTTTTCGATTGATTTGATTGACTAACGGTGGTTGAAATTTGATTGCACCTAGTTTGTTTATGCTTGGGAATCTTCTCTTCTGATATAAGATTCACTCAAACTAGATCGAAGTTTCGACGGGGATCTTTAGACTGTTTTTAGTTCTAAATACGTCTTGTGATAATCCATTGTTAACAGACTCCGTTCTGTGCGTGATTGACCACAAGAGATTCAAGTTGATTGTGTGCAGGTGTTTATTGAAGATCTAAGAAGATTTGAAGACAAAGAAGACTTTGAAGATTTCTGATTTGGGTTCATAATCTTTGGTGTGCACAATACTAGTTTCGGTAAAACAAGATCCAATTATAATCGGTTTATCCTTGTGGTAGATTAGATTGATTAGTTGTGTAGATCGGCATCAATACAATTCTTTGTGATTAAAAGTATTGATTGCAAAATCTTAACAATTACTTTGGTAGTTGATGATAAGATAGATCTAAGAACCTGACAAAGGAGTTTATTGAGATAAACAGAAGAGCCTTTTGTCGAACTTACATCACTTGGCTGAAAAGAGTTGATACCAAACAGATTTGTCGTTCCTTTACTGTTTGGAATACGAATCAAAGGAATTGTTCCAAGTACGTGACTTATTACAGGTCGGAGGCGTATGAATACATACAGAACTAGGTGAACCTATAGGTTTAGTTGCTTGGTCTCAACTATACGAAGTTGGTTTGATTTTGTATAGCGGCTTAATCCTGAGAGTATTCAATTCTGGACAAGGTCCCGGGGTTTTCTGCATTTGCGGTTTCCTCGTTAACAAAATCTTGCCGTGTCATTTACTTTTATTTTCCGCAATTATAATTGTTGTTATTATAATTTAAAGTAAATTACACAAACGTTAATTCCTATTTACTTGATAGTAATCCTATTGTGTTTGGTTAAGTACGAACCTCTTATCAAGTAAACATACTTCGTTGTTGTATTGTCTCGATCTCGTATCCATAGACAATCACACGAAGTGTGAACCGATTAGTTGTATTGTCTCGACTCAGTCCATAGACAATCACTTTCGGAGAAAGGACTTATAGGTGGAAAAGTTTTAGATTGAGGTATATTTGGGTACCCTCGTCTTTTCAAGTTGGGCTACCATTAAGAAGAACAGAGTAGGAGACAGTAGAAACACACTGATTTATGAGTTTAACCCAGTAGTTAGAGAGACCCATTTTCGTTAAAACCTTTTCTAAGAAATCTCACTCAAGCTTGTCATAAGCCTTGGACAATGTCCCAGTGTTTTTGGTAAAAAAAACTTGTGAAACCATCAGGTCCAGAACCTCCCACCCACACCCACCCCCCACCCCCAATTTGAAAAAAAACATTCTTAATTTCCTCTGGAGATAGAGGCATATTCAAGATTGTGTTATCCTCGGCAAAGAACTTAACGGGAGATCAGCAAGAATTTCATCCTGGAATTGTTGAGGATGGGAAGAGTATAAGGTTTTAAAATAGTCTATGAAAGAAGTTCCAATACTATCTCTACCAGTTAGAATAATATTTAAGGAATTCTTAATCCAGCTAATGTCATTCCTTTTCCTCCTAAAGAGAGTTACTTTATAGAAATAGGGTGAATTTCTGTCACCTTCCATGACCCAAACCTCCATGGGTTTATCTTTCCAGTATAACTCTTCTAAATTATAAAGGTACTCAAGCCTAGCTTTGAGTCTAGAAGTAGTGTTGGTATCAGTAGGATTTGAGACTTGAATCTCAGCTAAATCTTTCCTAATGGTAGATATATTAGTTTTAATATTAACAAAAGAAGACTTATTCCAATCCCTTAGACCTTTCTTAGTACTTAACATTTTAGCTTTAAGCTTGTAATAAGGGGTTCCTACCACATTGATAGACCAAAAGTTAGCAATAATGTATCTACAAGTAGGATCCTCAATCCACATAGCCATAAAGTGAAAGGGTATAGGCATACAAATATCCTCATAATTAGATCCTATATGCATTGGACAATGATCAAAAGAGTCCCTCAGGAGGTTGTTAACACAAAGTTTAGGACAAAGATCCTAAGCAGTTTGGTTTATAAGACATCTATCTAATCTTTCAAGAATTAGATCAGGACCTTGTTGCATATTGGACCAAGTGAACCTAGGTCCAGAAAAACCAGGATCATGCAAATTAAACACAGAACATAAATTTCTAAGGTTTTCAAAATCAGGATCATCTACTTCTAAACCACCATTTTTGTCTTCAGTTCCTTAGAGGGCATTAAAATCTCCTATAAAGAAAACAGGTTCATCTAAGGGAGCATTAGATTGCTGGCATTGTTGTTCACAGAAAGCTTGTCTCAAACTACTATTAGGTTCACCATACATAAAATGAATATGAAAAGTTTTGGAATGAATGATGTCAATAGATGTAATAACATAGATACCCCTCATACTGGATGAAACAATGTTGAGATGAATTTCCTTTTTCCAGGCAAGGACAAGACCACCACTTCTACCAACACTAGAAACATTAAAGGTGCAAGGGGAATCCCATGTTTTTTAGCTTTCTAGCCGCCATATCTTTATTCATCTTTGTTTCAGAGAGAAAGATGATATCAGGGTTGACATTCCTACATAATAAACTAAGTTCCTTATTAGCAGATTTTTTTTCCAAATCCTCTAATGTTCCAAGCAATCAGATTGATGTTATTCACAAGGAATTGGTTTATAGTGTTATTGGCACTATCAATTAAAGGGTTTGAGTGAGTTGGATTTACCTGAGTGGTAGAGTCATCCCACCACCAAGAGAAGCACTGGTATCGTCACTACTTTGAGAAGCATTTTGGGAGGAATCGAGACTAGAAGTAGCAGCATTGAGATGAGAATTATTGCGGACACCATTGTTGTTTGGGGAATTGTCAGCAGGTACATTGTAGCTCCCATAAGAATTAATCAAAGGTTGGGTATTGAGAGAACGGTTAGAAAGATTGATAGCAGGTAAATCCCTCAATTTGGTAATTGGAGGACACAACTTAGCATAATCAGGTTCAGTGATATCATGTTCTTCTGGAATAACCACTATACTTTCCAAACTATAGTTAGCTCTTGTACATTTCCTCAAATCAGCCCTGGGGTTAATATTCCTTTTGAGGTTTTCTAAGGCCTCATGCTCAGTTGAATTAAGAGCTCCTCTAGTGATAATAGGATTGGTATTTTTGGAACAACATCAGTCTTGAATCTTCTTGAAGAGTTAGTAATACGAATAGGTCCACTAGGAGTTGGCTCAGAACCAGAAATAGAAGCTTCAACAGTTACATTTTGAGTAGTAACCTGTTTAAACATGATCGGTAAACAATTATCCAGCTGAGTCGATTGTTGTTGAACATGACCAACATCAAAGATCTTTAGAGCAGTGGATCTGTTGACAAAGGGACCCATCTGAAAGGTATTTGATAAACCTTTTTGAGTAGTATTTTCCATTCTTTGATCGATATCCTTTGCTTTTCCTTTGTTGCACATTGTGACAGCAGGTGATTCAATTTGAGTTTCTGGAACCATCTCAGTTTGTTGCATGATGGTATCTGTTATAGCAGTAGAAGAAGGTACAACTTGCTTGTTTACCGATGGAGGTGGCATCATTAACCTTGAGACAGCGGGGAGAACATACTTGTTGCTAGAGGATGCAACTTCTTTAATTGTTTTCTGTTTTAATTTCCATGCTGGACAACTTTGGTCTTTATGATCAAGCACTCGGCATGAAGTGCAGAAGTACCTTAGAACTTTGATGTATCTACATTCAATCAGGAATAGTTGAGTTCTACCACTGGTAAAAAGGGGGATGCCTGCTGGTAAAGCTTTCAACACTGAAATTCTGAGACACACCTTGACATTCTACTTTGGAGGATGTTTATCATAAGGATCTAGAGCTTAAATGAGTTCCCCCATCTTGAAGGTAAGTTTCTGAAGGTCTTCAAATTCCGTACATTCATTTGGAATGTTACACAATATAAACCACATTAGTTCTTCAGTAAAGTAGAGTTGATGGTTTGCTGGATAGCTTTCTGTAGGAATCACTTTTAACACCATTAAGAGTTGATTCTGTTGAAATCATCTTCAGCTAAGAAACGAATGAGGACTTTGTTACGCAATCCACTAAATGTTGTGACAGTAGGAGGTTGAGCTAGAGGCCACTGATTACATATATAGAAGCGGATTGAGGAGGTAGGAACCAAGGTTTAACAGCATAAATATCCCACCATACACCATTTCCAATTACTATCATACTCATCTAGAACAATATTTTTCTCGATGAACACTGGTTCAGCAAGAGAGGATGGTAAAGTTAATTTCTCAGCCATTTGAGCAGACATGTTTTGATTATATTAGTCTAAATTTTGAGTGTTTTCTGTGGAATTTGAGAATTCCATCAGCTAAGAGGATTGGATATATATGAATAGAGATTGATTGAGATCAGGGTTACAGATAACTAATATAATATGCAGCTGCAGAGAAAGGAATCTCTTTTTGGTACTATACTGGTATTGATCACCGACAATGTGGATGGAGAAAATGTAAGAGAGTTTTAATTGTTTATAATTTTGAACCTTAAAAAGGTAATGAGAAGACTGTTGAATAAAATTTGAAAAGTTTTCAGGAGAAATTTGGTGTAAGGTAGTTGTTATAACACTGTAATGATTGTAAGGTAGTTCTTATAACACTGTAATGATTGTGTTGTGGGGGTTAACATACGATATGTCACTTTCGTATTCAAACTTTATGGATATCATCAGTGTGGGGGTATATATATTCACATGATTTTGGTGATAAAAGAACCAAGAAAGGACAAGACCAATAATCCATTATAAGCTTTCCTGGGATATAAGAGGATGGTATGTAATCTTGACGTAATTTGTGGTTGGTGGAGTTTTAATGGGTTTGTCTTATTTTAGATTGACATAGGTATGATGGTACAAACTTCCAAATGTAATAATGGTAGTGAAATTGTAAAATGGGAGGTAAAGATGGTAATTTGGGGGGGGGGGGGGGG